>NC_056570.1:3362507-3374091 GCF_013358625.1 Macadamia integrifolia | reverse complement strand
GTATTTTTTTTTTTTTTGTAACTCAATTTTAGTTAAACCTTGAAACTGGTCGGTTGATCTGGTTGAGTCCACTTTGAATGTAATAATGAAATGTAACGCAGTAAAGTGAAAAATCACAATCCCACACATGTTCCGTGAATGCAATGAAATGAAACACATGCAATAATAAACCAAATAAAGTTGAGAGCATGGTCAGCAAAAAATAATGTAATAATGTACTATACCCTACTTTCTAAACCATAGTTATAAATATAGGTATTAAAGATCTATATAAATATTGACACCATTGCAGATCAACCTATTGGATTGTAAGAGACAGTTTTGTCTTCAATTACAATTAAAAAATATATCGTTTCTTGAACAAATTTGTCTTTATTAATAACAGTACTTCTATAAAACGGAAAGTAAATATAGGAACGGGAATTACCTCAATGTAGCTTTTCATGTAACGGAACTGATTAGGTTATATGTACCACACATCGATCTATACGAAAAGCGACGAACGGAAGATTGTGACGATCTCGTTAAGTAAAGTTCTATCCTCCAAATCCAATGATTGTAATAGAGATTCTTGGAGATACATACACTCTCAATTACTAGAGACAGAAGAGTATAGAGAGAGAGAATGAAAGCTCTTGAGATTAAGTCCAAAACCTTGCTTTGTTGTGGTCAAACATCATATTTATAAAGATTTGGCCAGTTAGAATTCCTAATCTTAATAGGTTTATGATTATCCCAAATGGACGACCCACAAACAAAACGAATCAAGACCTAGTCCAGCCTAATTCGATTAACATGAGATTATGAGATCGGTTAGTATCATCATGGAACGCAGCCAATATCGATATAAATCCACCGATACACCCGACCTGTTACCAGTATTTATAACCATGTTTTAAAGTCATCTTTATTTATGTTTGGTGAAGAAATAAAGAGAGGCAAATATAACAATTTATGAGAGAGAGAGAGAGAGAGAGAGAGAGACTCTTCTTCTTCATTAGTCCTTCCACGTTCCTTTAACGCTTATGCGTGATGGGCGCATTTAAATGCGTTTGGATTTTAAGAAATACTTTTCACTAATTTCCACAAACGACCGACAGACAGGAAAGGGACCCTTTTTGCAGAGCCAAACAAGCTATCTCTATGTCATCCCTGACCTCTATAATTAGAGAGAATGGGATAACAAAATCTCTCGGACATAATTATTGCTCTCTCTCTCTCTCTCTCTCTCTATTTATATATAACATTCTCTTCCTTTTCCGTATTTAGATTTAAGACTAATTGAGTTGTTAAGTTCTTGTTCTTCTCAAATGTTACACACATACTAATATAATTGTTGAGTAATACTCACTCATCTAGGCATGCATTTGCTTGGCTCTGCCATTACAGCTTTTGCTGTTTGGTTACATTAATTGATTTAATTGAACCTTACCTATATTAATAATGGTCAATTTTGAGATTAATATCTTCTCAAACCATAGGACCAAACATGAACTGGCCTTATATTTTTAATGGTTGTCATTAAGAGTGTCAAAAGCTGGTCTGCACCGATAGCTCCGACTCAAATCAATCGATAAGTAAGCAACATCAGGTATTATTCTATATCCTCTTTGATTAGCTGCCTCCATCAAAGAATAATTGTCAAATCCTTACTAAACAATATCTTTAATGTTATCAATGATGACCATACCTTCATTCCAAACTCTGAGAGTAATAAAATCTATCGCTTAAGCTGCCCTATTAGTATTGGTTTCTCGAATAGGTACTTTATTGGATTCATTCTAGAAACTATTATGGATGGGTAAACACATAAATAGTGTTTCATTACATTGATTGATATCCCGAGTTGTCACAGAAGAATTTGAAGTGAATGTCATAGTGAACGATTTTAAACTTGGAATCAGGGTTTGAATTGTTCCTCGCTAATTGAATTTGATAAAAACAAAACCCTAGAATAGGCCCCTCAAATATGAAAATCTAGTAATTCGGTCATGAACCCTAGAATATTTCTATACAAATCCTTCGCTTTTTTTTAAGTAGATACCTAGAGAGTTGCATATAATGGGTTCAACATTGAACGTGCCCTAAAATAATATACATAGTATCTATTGTAGGGACTCAAATCTTCTACGATGAGTGACAATGAGGATCCAACATCTGAAAGGGTTCGACATACAACCCCCAACCATTGGATCCTCACTGCCTCCCTGCAGAGGATTTGGTCAACTAAAAGAGTCAACGATCCGAAATTCCAGATCCCCAGTTTGAGTCCGATTTGGAAGCGCGGATCCTTTAGCATCAATAATGAAAAAGGTTAAAAAAAAAAAAAGTGATCTGACGGTGAGGGCTTATCCAAATCTCTTTACAAGTCAGAAAGCCACATCTGGAATCGAGACTCTTTGGCATTGAATGCTCATCTTTGGCTTCTTTTTAGACCAAAAAATGAATCAAAGCATCAAACCAAACAGACCCCGCCTGCGCGTGTATAATAATAATAACCATTTAAAGAAAAAAAACGTTTAAAGTATGGGATTGAGAGGGAAATAAGAAAAAGAAAAGGTCAAAAATGTCAGAGCGACCGACCCACACGGGGTTGGTTCGAGTGTGAACCACTTTTTTGAGTCCTGTGCTTTGCCGGTGCCGTTCCGTGGAAATTCTCACACCCAAACGAAATTAGTGCTTAAATCACGCCTCCTCGTGGGACCCAAATAAATTTAAATTAATTAATTAATTAATAAAAATAATAACATTAAAAAAAAAACTCATATTATCAACTCAAAATTACAATTGTCTCTCACAGTTCTCAAAACCAACAAATTAAAAACCAAAATTACATAAAAAAAATCAAAAATAAAAATTAAATAAAATAGCTGATATTTGGTTCCCGCCGTTACAAAATCTGCCGATGAATCGACAACCTACGACGGAAAACGGTGAAAAACTCGTTATCAGAGAGCAACGAGAGGATCAGAAGCGAATATATCGCCGATTTCTTGAAAGAAGTCATCTACGCGCCATGATGATGATCCGATATCTTCACTTGAACCGAGAAAGATATCGCCGAAATCTACACTGAAAAAATTGTCCGGCAAGTTTAACTCATCGAACAGCTCCGGCGCCGGTGTTTCGAAATCCATTAAATCGTTTAAGAAAGGTGTATCTTCTACACAAGACAAGAAGATTTCACCTTCTCCTTCGCAACCACTCACACTGGTACTGGTACTGGTACTATTATCACTACTGCAACCACCACTAGGTACAGATTCAGGTTGAGGTTCTGGTAAAGACGCTTCTTCTTTGATTTGTTTAAACGGTTCCTGTCGGTTTTGAGACTCGGAGTCTTCACTTGGAGCAGAACGGAACCGGAGAACGGAGGTCGGAGATGAGAGGTTGTGAGGTGATTCTTCGCCTGAGTCGTAGCTGGTAGACGTCGTCGTCTGTACTTCTGGTTTGGGTTTAAGTACTGTAGTTGTTGTAGTGGTAGTGGTAGTGGCGAAATTGGTCATGGCATCGGGACCTCGTAACTGAATCGCCGCATTGTCATAAACCTTAGCCGCTTCCTCGGCGGTATCATAAGTACCCAGCCATAGCCGTATACGTCGCGCAGGATCTCGAATCTCTGCAGCCCATTTGCCCCACGGCCGTTGCCTTACGCCACGGTACTTCTTGCCGTTGTTAGACACAGATAGCTTCACCGGCCGGCGACCCACCTGAGTCTCCGCCGGTCTGGGAAGTCTTTTCCGACCGTTGTTCCTTACGGATCTGTTGGTCCAGTTTCCCGTGGCGCAGCTTTCATCCCGGGAACATGACTCGATACTTATCTCACTGACGTATTTCTTCACACGGTGGCGGCAGAAGAGTTGGTCTTCCTCGTCGCTTGAGGAGTCTGTGGCATCGGCATCGGTGATGGAGATCCTCACAACTTTTGGACCACCGGAGGCGCTTGACTCCCACTGGGAGCGGCAACCTACATTTCTAGACCTCGCCGACGAGGGTCTGAGGAGCTTCTTAGTGACATGGCGGTGCTCGGAGTATTTGATAGGAGAGAAAACACTTTGATCCATTTCCCCAATCGATTTTTCTCTGATTCTTCTTCTATCCAAGCATTGGAGAGAAAAAAAGAAACAAACAAAAGGGTCCAGAAGTGAAAGGTAAAGAAGGAGAGGGGAAGAAATAGGAGATGAAAAAGGATAGATAGATAGATTCCTTTACGAATCAACCACACGAGGAGAGAATAAAGAGAATAAAGAGGATAGAGAAAGCTGAGAGGAGGCAACAGGGAACTGTTGAACAAAGGGAAAAAGCCAACCCAGAACTGAAGAATAAATACTGAGAAAGAGAGGAAGGAAAGAGGGAGGGAGGGAAGGAAGAAGAACAAATGGGGAGAAACTACAAGGAAAGTTAGTCCTTGCAAAAAAGGGAAACCCAGAAAACTTCCTTTACCGGGAAAGGAAAGCGAATAACTGTCTGGAATCACAGTAGTCGTAGTTGGAGGAGTAACGATTTCTTCGTCAGCCACCGAAACTTGCTATTTTTAGCAATATCACGAGGATTCTTCGAATGGGATTCGAAAATCTTTGATTGTTTCCGGCGAAACACTGCTGTTTACAAATGGGATTGAATGAACTAACAGAGAAATTATCGTTCTAGTAGTTGCAGATAGAGGTACTGAGAAGGGATTTCGTTTGAACTTTTGAAGAGTAGTCGTCTCTCAGAGATTGAGCTGAGGAGAAGAGTTAAGAGTTCGGAGTTTTGGTGCCGTGACACCGAAATCCCTGTTTTATAGGTTCCAACAAACTTATTTATCACTTATTTTTGGGAATTTTTTTTTTTTTCTAAAATAGTTTTTTAATGGAGGTGAAGGGGGGCAGGTCATATCAGCTATGTAAACACATAAAAACACAGTCACACTCTCTCTCTAAAAAACCAAAGATTCCGGCGACGACGAATCGGCTGAATTCCAACCGCGACCCGCCGCATCCGGATGGTGAGGTGTGAAAGCCTCAAAGGTAGAGAGATAGAGAGATTAGGGGTCCCACAAAAGAGGTGTCGACAAAAGGAAGGGGTGTGGGATCAGTGGTGACTAGGCCAAATTGGAGTCATTGGAATCCGAGATTCAGGTCACGTGATAATGGAGGGAGTCCCTCTCACTCTGTTTCTAGTTTCTACATTATTATTCCAGTCAAATCCTTGGATTACCGACATCATTAATAACTTAATTACTTTTATCCCCCTTAATTTGACCTACTTAAATCGCCCCATTTGTTAAATCAACCCCCGACCTCTTCTTTTTTCTTCATTTGACCCACATTAACCCCCCCTAATTGTTAAATCAACCCCCACTCAGTAGTGTTAATTAGGGATTTAAATTGATCGAACCGGTTGGTTTTAATCAGGTTTAATTACAATGAAGATTATTAAATACCCCTGTGTGCGTCGTCCAAGGTGTGCCTAGTGGGAGTCAAATTTATGTAATTAGTTCTTGTAGACATATTTCTAGTTGATCAATTGTTTACGATACATAAACGATGGATTCAATATAATTGGTCTAATATGATTTTAAACATACAACAACAATCATAATCTTATCTCAACTAAATAGGATCAGCTACATGGATCCGATAGAGAAGTACATAAGCATAAAAAAGAAGCCAAAATGAAGACAAATGGAGATAAGAGAAAAAGGTAAAGTAGTAGAAAAAGACACAACATGGGAACATCTCCTGTGTCTGGCTTTAAACATATCAATTGACTAATTGGACTATTGATGATCCTAAATAGACCATAATTAATCCATAAACATGTTGAATGGACTTAAATGGCCAAACCAACCTATAAACAATTCTGTCATTGATTAATCTTAATCGAACGATCATAAGGCAACCTTGCATCGAGAACACCTGATTTTTTATCACTTTGTTTGTTTTCATAAATATTTAGTAATTGATCGAACCAGTCTCAAGTTTTAACCGGTTGGCTCAAGACAAGCCAACTTTTGACACCCCTAAATTCCTAATATTAAATTTACCAAAAAAATTCCCAATATTAATGAATGAAACATAGTTAGTTAAAAGGGGCACTTTGGTCATTTGAGGTGTCACGTGATTTTCTACAGCTAAGAATTACGTTTTATTTGTTTTTTACAGCTAATAATCACGTGGCAGAGACAAAACCTTGGATTGGGTGCCTCTAAAATGTAAAAGGTTGATGTACGGCGGAGAATAGCTCTTACTTCTTACTACTCTCTCTCTCTCTCTCTCTCTCTCTATCTCTTTCTCTCTCATCGGAGTCGTCGTCTCTCACTCACATACACAGTCCCACTTGCAGTGTTGCAGTGCTGTACCGCATATCAAGGAACCGATGGTGATTGGTGAGATTTTTACCCATCAATCATCCATTTCTAACGAACACGAATGAAATAGCTTTTTTTCTTTTTCTTTTTTTTACTGTGAAGCGTCGCCTATCAGACTTTCTTGTTGGATGTTCAGTCTCGACTCTCGATAACGAATTTCATGGATTGTTGGCCATTTTGGGTGAAATGTACGGTCCTTATTACATGATTCAAATCAATTTAAAAAAATATTATTAGAAGAAGAATAAGAAGAAGCAATTGAAGATTGGATTTTGTACTTTTACTTGGGCACTACTCAACACATGTACGAAACCTTTTTATGATTGCTTGGTCCATATTTCTTGTCTATTTATGCTATTTGTCCATGTATTTCAAACATTTATAAGAAAATAAAAAATAAAAAGTTATCAATGTCTTTTTTTTCTTTGGATAAACAGTATCAATGTATTTAAAAAAAATGTCATATTAATCATATCAGCAAATACGTATTGATATCGCCGATATCGAGGCTAATATGTATTGATATCATTCATATTCCATATGAATAAAAATTTAAATTGTAGTAGTGATACCAATACATGGAGATAAATATTGTTTGATAAAACAAAGGTATCCTATTTGAGGGGTAAAATAGTCCAATCTTGTCAGACAAGAAGGTAAATGATACTGAAACCTAAGATTTGTACCCTCTCTCTATACGAAAGTATCTAATACAAGCATCAACACTTAAACCTAGATAAGGTTGGGCACACAACCTACATACCATAAGCTACTACCCTCTCTCTCTCTCTCTCTCTCTCTCTCTCTCTCTCTCTCTCTCTCTCTCTAAAATGACCTTGTCCCTCCTATATGATTACGTGACTGCACCCTCATAATTTACCCTAAAAAAATGTCTACGCCCCCATTGGTGTTGCCTGCTAAATTATTGCTCACGATTGATGTGCCTATTCCTCTTCTGAAATAAAATATTAGACTACAGACATATTCCAATGCAAAATCCAAATGTTTGAAAATTTTTAAAATATTTTTTTAGACTAATGAATCTTCTTATTACTAAGTTGATACAGTCTAAATACATGGTCATGGTGGGCCATATCACAAAAAATGGACCACAATAACTGATGTGCATGCAATGCAACCCTTACTCACGCATTAAAAATTGACAAGTTGAGGCCAATTAGAAGGGTCATGTATCAAATTGCAAGATATTTTGATTGGGTTAAACAAGGTTGGATCGCTTCCAAAGTTCCAAGGTTGGAACAAATAATAAAATGACAACTCAAACATAAAATTGATATACAAGAATTTAAGATATTTAAAGAATAAATTTGAGTTAGGTTAAGGTTGGACAGGCTTTGTGATACCACAGGTTGATTTATAATGTCAACTACGTTGAAAATGCTTAACAAGTAGTCAAACAATTAGGCTAGATCCTTCATTTCCGTTGATCTGGAAGGAATTTAATTGCAATCAATCCATATTCTGGACGATTTAGAACAATCAAGTCTAGGGTTTTTGGGATTGAATCTCTGGGTTTTCAGATCCAAAGATTGATCCCTTCCGAAACTTAACTGTTCCTGATCAACTTCATTGCAAAATTCCTGTAATTGGAGTCATATGTCATTTTACAAGGTCAAAAATACCCTTTCTCGTGCTAATCAAAGAGTTCAAATCTTCACGTCACCATGAGAGAGAGAGAGAGAGTAGAAGAAGTGGAGGAAAAGGATACCTAAAAATTGAAAATAAAAGAAGAAAAAGAAGAGGGGGAGGGGGGGGGGGAAAGGTTGTATTCCTATTTGAATTTGTAAAAAATGAGGAGGGGGTATTTGAAATTAGTTTTTAATATATTTTGATTATATTAATAAGTATAATTAAGGTAGAGTTTACAGCTCCCTTCCATCGAGCATAGCTGAGGAGAGGATCTAAATGATTGATTAGTGGTTGGAGCGTCTCACTCTCACAGTCTCACATGATCACTAAAAGTATTTGTGTGTATGTCTTAGGATAAGTCGACGACAGGTAATGTATAATAAGAAGAGTATGGTAATCAGGTAATGGTATATTAATGTATATATATATACACACCATTAATTAAACAATTAAAAGATTAATTAAAAAATTAGAATTTGTTTAGCCATATAATCCGCCATTTTGGTCGCTACTTGGTTTTGAATCTTAATTTATACTATTAATTGTCTCTTTTGACTCGTTAATACCGAAAAATTAGGGAACTTTGGCATACGTACAACATCAAATATATACAAATACGTATATATACATAGGTATTAATATTATAAATAGTCCATGTCGGATCAAATGATCACTGAACTACGACTCAATCCACATTACCATGTTCTCTCTCTCTCTCTCTCTCTCTCTCTCTCTCTCTTAAAAGGGTATTATTTGTACTATAAAAAAATTGTTGCCTACTTAGGTGCGCCTGCACTAGTGTGAGGACCAATGAGAGGAGAGGTCAGGGCATCAATCGTGAACTCACAGGTTGAACGGTTATTTTTCCCTCCTTGTGAGAGGGTGTAGGCTAGTTGTAGTTGTACATAGTCTCGCAGCGATCCTTTGCCAGAAAAAGGTATCACTCAGTGCGATGCTACCACTAAATTGAATTAGAGAAAGAGAAAAAAGTTTATGAGCTGACAATTTTTGCAAAGCAAACTACTCTCCTCTCTCTATCCTGATGCTCTCTTTCCTCTCCACTCTCTATTGAGGAATTTTCTCCCATCCTCCTCATTGGTTGTTTTCCCACTCCAAGAACTCAGAGATCATTCTTCCCATTTTCCATTTGATTAATATTTATAATTAAGACAATCGCTAGATGTGGGATCCACACTGACAACCTATATTCTACTTTGACCTAATGGGCTCTAAATGGATAATATCATTCTCCACAATTATATTTTCTATATTTTAAGAAGTGTAGATGTGGGATCCACACTGATACCCCATATCCTATTTTGGACCAATGAACTCCATATAGGTGTTCCTACCAAAATAGAATAGAACTCCACATATGGATGGTATCATTCTTCACAATCAGATTCCAATGTGCGTCATCTCACATGATGAGATGTGAGATCCACATTGACTGCTTATATCCTATTTTAACCTAGTGGGCTCCATATGAATGATACCATTGTCTGCATTGCAATGCCGTTGGTGTGGCATTCAGATTCTTAACAACCCCCACCCGCCCGAACAGACGGCCATGGTGGTCTCTTATCTCAACTAATTTGTCAATATTCTAAAGATTCCAAAATAATGGCATCTAACAAGGGGATTACAACCATAGTGTTGATACCGTGGAAGGACTTTTTTTTTCATGCGTCATGCGTGATGCGTACGAATTGATTTTCTGACTTAATAAAAAATCTACATAGGTGGGTCCCCCTTTAAATGATGGGTCCCAATACCTAGAACATGCGACACGTCTTATAGCCTCTTAGGCTCACTAGCCGGTCTAAAGTGGTCCCAGACCCAAGAAATTGCCTTATAATTTAGAGAGAAGAGCCAGGGCCAAGACTGAAGGAAGACCTACCCAGTTCATGTAAAGACCAGAGCCAAGTAGCCAACCATGAAAAAGGGAACCCTTTTGTGTACTTAAATTAGTTGTTCCAATTCCCAACTCCAAGAGAAAATAAAAAAGGAAAGGGGGAGGGGGAGAATCGAGTATTCCTATCCAACGGTTGAGATTATAAAATAATCAAAAGGTTAAAAAGTTAATTATAGAGATGTGTGTATACAATGAAAGGGGACGTATTTTAAGATCCCATATCTAGGAGATAGAAGATGGTTTTGTGGATCACCAAACACAAAAAACAAAGCTGTACTCCTCCATAGATAGAAAGAAAAATTAAATAAAAATAAAAGCTGTATATAGCTTTTCCTTGGACTTTGGCCCTATGGACTCAACTCAGCATGACACCATAAACAAAGGACAACCATAACATATTACATCGTATTCCACAAATCCATGGGGAAGTCTTACTTTGGAAAAAAAAAAGAAAAGAAAAGATATCAATGTTGTTTTTGTTACCTATCGAAAAAAAAAATTGTTGTTTTTGTTTCTTATGTCTAATGGGATTGAGCTGCTTATCTTATGATCAATTTGAACTCAAAAATTTGAGTTTCATGGTAGAGAAGTCATCATGTAGAAACCTAATTCTAAAATGATTTAGAAAAAAGAATAGGCATTAATGCACACAGACTTATGAGGTTCGGAAAGATTTTCTACGTCCTTGGTGAGATAAAATCCATGCTTCACTATCAATGGAGAATATGGTTATAATGTTTGTACTAACATCTCTCTCAGAATGTATACAGAGAAAACAAGATTGTCATTCTATTGGGGCCCTACACCAGTACTCCCTGGATTAAACAACAACAGAATATAAGATATCGTACACCAATATTTCATATGTTGAATGGCATATTATACAGCCAATGTGGGAATAAAGCCCCCGTCATTCTTTTGCCGTGGAATGCATTTACTACATCAACTTCCATAGTTTTGAGCTATGGGGCACCACAAAACCAGTGCATAGAGAATTCACTCTATACCACTTAATGATTAAGTGTCTAACCTAAAAGTCTGTACTTCAGGGTAAAAATTCCCAAAGTCATATGTCTAATAATCACACACTACCTGTCCAATGTGAAACCAGAACTCCTTGATTCATAGCCATTGAGTGCACTCCCTACATCACCTTAACATTGCCATGAAGTGTTTATCATGGGTTTAGGTATTGATATCATATCGACCATATCAAAATTAGTGTTATCAATAGTTGCTAGGTAAAATGGATTGATACAACATGACACGATCGATCCATATCAATATCAGCCGAAATCAATAAGACAGATGATACCCTATACTAAAACCATGGTGGTGTTAAGAGTCAAGTACAAGTTCAAAGTTGACATGTAAACAAGTGGGGAAAACCTCAACTAAAACAATAGCCAAATCTAGGTTAACTATGACTAAGTTGTCTAATTTCAAAGGCTAAATGGTTTTCGAAAAGACTATATATTTAAAAAAAAAAAAAAAGTTTCAATCACTTTCTTAAAAGTAGAAGAGGGAAAAGGAAAGAAGATTTAATTACAAAGTCAATTAAGCTGTTATTTTCTAGTATTTCCAAAAAATTATGAAACAAGTCTCTGAGCCACAGAATGGGTGGCAAGTCAGATGAGAAATAGCTCACCACCTCTTATTCCAACAAA
>NC_056570.1:3361087-3362487 GCF_013358625.1 Macadamia integrifolia | reverse complement strand
GACCCTTTAATGGTTGTAAAATACCTATTTTACCCCCCAAATTAAAGAATAAAAACTAAAAAGTAAAGACATGTTCACATTTTAAATAATGGTTATATTTGGTATTATTAATTGATTTATTTTCATTTTTTTGGGCTTGCATGAGTGGGCCGGAATATAAGAGCACATTTTAAAGAGGGCCCGTTTAAAAACCGATTAAAGCCCGTTTAACATTAAACATGTCCGTAGCCCGGTTAAGGCCCGACTAAAACCTGATTAAGGTAGCCCGATTATAACCCGAGGCCGACCGACCGAATATAAAGTGTACCATGCCCTCAATAACTAAGCTCGATTAGTTAAATGGACGGACACGGTGTAGCCTTTGAAAGTCTTCAAGACCGATTAAGCCCGATCGAAACCGGACCAGCCCGACCGGTTGACACCCCTAAAAACCATGGTGGTGTTAAGGGTCAAGTACAAGTTCAAAGTTGACATGTAAACAAGTGGGGAAAACCTCAACTAAAACAATAGCAAAATCTTGGTTAACTATGACTAAGTTGTCTAATTTCAAAGGCTAAATGGTTTTCGAAAAGACTATATATATATATATATATATATAAAGTTTCAATCACTTTTTTAAAAGTAGAAGAGGGAAAAGGAAAGAAGATTTAATTACAAAGTCAATTAAGCTGTTATTTTCTAGTATTTCCAAAAAATTATGAAACAAGTTTCTGACCCACGGAATGGGTGGCAAGTCAGATGAGAAATAGCTCACCACCTCTTATTCCAACAAAATAAACAGCTTGGTTCATGGTCTGCAATATGCAGAATAATTGGACTGAAAATTGCAACTTGATTGTGTGGTTAATATAATTAGATTATTTAAAAAAAATAATAATAAGGACCCCCTTCTCCCTAGTGAGAGACCACCATGCAGCCTTCTTTTAATTGTCTGTATTTTTATTCACAAAAGTTATTTAGTGTAGTATCTAATGTAGGAGTAATAAAAGGTTTTTTCAAAAATTTTGAAAGTTATTTAATGCAATGTTTAAAGCAATATTTATATAAAATGATATGATTTGCCCTCATTGAAAAAGAAACATTATCTTAAAAAGGCAAAAACTTAAGGTTACAACTTGTTAGTTCACCACTCTAGTAATAATAAGACTTTTCATTTAAATAATGGGAAAGTCTAAATCATCCATCTATAGATGTATTTAGAATTTGACGCATTCTTGTAATTGCCCCCTGTCTTAATCCCAAATGTTCCTTCAGTTAGGGGAATGAAACGATCTTCAAAAATAACTTGAAAATGATTTATCATTATGTCTGATGGTTGACTGTTCACGGACTGGCTGTACCTACTGTTTCTTTTTTGGGGTCAATATCAGAAATTCAGTTCATCCAACGACAAACCTAAT
>NC_056570.1:3322051-3361038 GCF_013358625.1 Macadamia integrifolia | reverse complement strand
CATACCAATCTCTACTGGGTGTTATTACTCATTTTTGTACTTGCTGTTTTATTTTCCAATCATTTCTTCAATTAAGAAAAAGAAAGAGAATAATAAATTGTCATTGTATTAAATATTTTTTGAATGCATAAATGAAATGATTTACCCTTATTGCAAATAAAAATACATTATACTAAAATGGAAAAAAATAAAATTGCAAATTATTTTTTACACTTAAGGGGTATCGAGAAGAAAATCTCTTACTTAATTATTAGAAAGTGAATTTCATTAATAGAAAGTCTACATTAAATTAAAACCAGTGAAACAATCTACAAAGAGGAATTGACCACAAAAAAAAAAAAAAAAAATATTTTCTTCATACAAGAGGGGCTTCATTGTTTGGTTAAACTAGAAATAAATTTTATAAAAAAAAGAAGGGTTTCATTTTTCACATAGGCATCTGACATCAATATTTACTTATGATCAAATTAGGATTTTCTTTTTCAATCCAAACAAGATGAATTGAAGACCTTACTATATACTTGCTGAGAATGTTTGAATAACACCTCTATGCATGTATTTACAGCTTAACATCTTTTTTTAATTGCTCCTTGTTTTATTCTCAAAAGTTTTTAAGTTATAGGTATAAAAGGGTTTTTAATAATTCGAAATTGTTACATCATTATATCATTATCAAAGGATAACATTGTCTTTTATATATATAAATAAATAAATAATGTATCATTGTCATGCACATATTTTGAGCACATATGTGAAATGACAATATTTATCCTCCTTAGAAAAAATGTGCAATACTAATAGGGGGAGAAAGTATGATAACAAATTATTTGACACCTTGAGGGTGCCAATAAGAATTTTGTTGGTAAACGGTGTTACAAGAAATAACATACTTAAAAAACCATTTGGTTCAATTATCATCCAAGAAAATAATAATCGTTGACTCCAATTAATAAGAAAATTTAGTTGCCCCTTTTTAATTCTTCAAGGTCAAATGTGCAATGGGAACAGAAACACCTGCATTTGCTATTACTCCCATTCTTATACATAATATTGAATTTGTTTTTATGTGAAAGTCAAACATTTTATTTCTCGTTAAGTTATTATAGGTGAATAAAAACTCAAGATTGAAGAAAGTCTACTACAAAATTATTGTTTCCATTAATAAATTTCTTATTCCAATTTAGGATTCTACAATATATATTTTATGAAAATTTGGTATCTCTTCTCAATCATATGATGCATTGTGTATTAACATTTTATCTTCATATTTTCAATTTTCAGAACACATAGTTGAAGTTCAAATTTGAACTATATTCCAAAGCATTATGTCTTTATACGAGAAAATTGGATTGTGTTAAAACAAGAAAAGTTAATTAGATGTTGATGCTGATGTGGATAGCACCTCAAAAAATTTAAGTACCTTTGGATCTTCACATGACAATATTTGAACCATTTTGATAAGGTTACTAGAGTGTATTTTTTCATATTTGGAAAAAAAAAATGAAAAATTTTGAGTTAAGCTTCTTAAGATGTATTGAAAATCATTATTAAGTTTCCACACACACAAAAAAAAAAATCATTACCAGGTTGTTCTTGTTCTGACTGAGCTCTGCATAATTAGAGTTATGTAGAGCTTCACTCTTCTTGTCACAATTTTCTTATTTCTCTCTTTCAAAAGTGTACAATGTGCACTCAAAAAAATTTGATTTTGTCATTAGGATGATGATTAATGGAAAAATCTTGTGTTCATAGTTACGGATTTGTGGCAACTTTCGTTTTATCTATACAATTGTAGTTTCAAAATACCTAGATGTTTTTTCGAAAAAGGATTTTAGTCGTGTGTCTCCCATAAGGTTTGAATGCATAACCTTTCAGGTATTTCTATTTGTAAAGTAAAAGCGGTGAAAATGCTTAATCTCACATTGCTTGTCGAAGATTATGCAATTTATATATGGTATTATGGGAACTAAAACATTAGGGGTTATTTGAAGAGAAGTCTCTCACAGTTCTCTTATGGGGGGTGTTTGGGGTTGATTTTCACACGTGCACGTCGAGTTGGCGACAGACAAACACATCTTTTGGACTCCTTAGATACTAATATTGTTACCAGCGTGGATCGGTCATATCAACCTAGAGCGGATTGGTTTTTGCTCAAAATATCGATACAGGTTTTTTACAATTTTACCCTTCTCTTTGTATACCACTGATACTGTATCAGTTAAGTATTAATATCACAGCCTTATGCCTAAAACGAGAGAGAGAGGCTTTTTTAAGTTGGCAAGAGTTTATGAGATGCAGGGCTTGGTAAAGGTACTGTGTCACCAAGTCACGAGAATTGCTTTGTGAAAGTTAAGACTACAGGGTCAAGAAAGGTAAAAAGTGTAAAAAGAAAAAAGAAGAAAAAAAAAAAAAAAGAGGTGAAAAGAGACAGAAATGCCCGTTAGGTATGGGAACGGTGATTATAATATGGAAAGGGGGAAAAAGAGAAGGAATCCATGGATTAATCCCAATATATATTTTTATTTAAATTAATCCACCACAGTAAAAAAATAAAAATAACCCAACATAAGATTTGCTCTAAAAAGAATGGATTTCAGTGAGGTAATGGAAGTAAGAACAATCTAAGCTCAAACTTTAATGGAATCGAAATTAAAAATTAAAAACTAAGTTGGATAAATCATACTAATTAAAATCAAAATCTTCACTGAAAATTAGGTCACAATAGCTTCTCTTTGAAGTAAGAGATGTTGGTCTCCCTCACTTAGCATATGATTATATTGATTCTACCCAACATGGAATCGTTCATTGAATGCGAAATTAATTTCTCTTGTTTTATTTTATTCATATAAAATTATTATTAAGATACATCCGTGACAAGGTGTTGACCCCTTCATTTTTCCTATATTTGGCTCAAGAATGAGTATTTGGTACAAGGTTTAAAAACCTAGAATCCATTCACCAAAAAAAAAAAAATCCGGATCGAGATCAGTCTCAGACAATTTCGATTAGATTGTCTAGATCGGTTTGGATTGACCCTAGAATCAATATGTTACACGCTTGAAGGATTACGTAATTGTACATGTCAAATTTCATTGTCTAATTCAATGAAATACCCTCTATTGTATTAACATGCATCTCATATATACTGATGTATACCAATAGTACTTCGACGACTACTCTGAATTCTCGAGTATTCCTAATTTTTTTAAAACCTCAATTTTTTTTTCACTTCATTAAATTCTATGTGTTGAATTTTACATGTGAATAAGGATTCTGAGGGTCCAAATGTCCACAAAATTTGCCTCCCATCCAATATGCCACGCTGCTAATATTTGTAGTTCCAAAAAAAAAACAAGTTAAGCTATATAGTCTTTATGATCAAAATCTTGTTATACCATTAACGTTAGATGGCTTTTCCGGTACTATTTTAAGCTATATAAATAGAGATGTTTTAAGATCATACATGTTTAAAGTTATAACATTAGTTTTGCAATATTCAGAGTGGTTAATAACTTTATAAATTCACAACTTACCATTTAACAAGAAATCATTTGTTGGTGTAAGATGTCTCGTATTCCGTTGCAGTTTAATCCAATGACTACTAGTGCAGGTTCCCCTGATAGTATAGATTGAATTTTGCATATGAATAGGGTTTTTTCGTTATATATTTGTAGCGAGAGTTACTTTCTCTATAAGCAATTCTGAGAGGTGTGAAGACGAGCGTCATAACTCTATTATCCATTGATAGTGAAGCAAAATCTCATCCCACCGAGGATATAGATAATCTTGCCGAACCTTGTAAACATGCGTGCATTGTTTGTTCTTGTTTTTTCATTACCTTTTGCATCTCTTTTAGGATTGTGTTTCTATATTATCATCATTTAAGTGGATTCATGTTATAAAACAATCCTCATCCTTATCTTATTGATCAAATTTCAACAAAAAAAAAATCGACAATATCACTATCAGAATAATCAGTCTACAATTTTATCCTCAAAGATACTGATACCATACTAAGGGTGTTAATCGGTTTTGTTTCGGTGTATGCGATGCGGTTCTGTTCAGTTTACATTTATTTGGTTGAAACCAAAACCACATTATTTACTAAATGGTTGTACTTTTTGAAACCGCAACCATTTAGCAAACGATTTCGGTTCCCAGTTTCTAAATGATATTGATTTCAAGGTTTTGATCGCGGTTTATTCCATACCGTTTCTAAACGGTTAATAATCGGTTTGCTAGTTTATTCACATGCTTACTAAAATTTATTTTTGTTGATAAACGTTTCAATCTTATATCAAATTAAATGAGGCATTGAACAAGCAATGATTTAACTACATAATAAGAGTTAATTATTGAATAGACTATTGGACAGCCTCTATGGTCCTTAATTCTTCACTAAATTAAACCATTATGTTTTGTTAAAACAGTCAAATATTCAATTGTTATATGGGTTAATCGGATCGATTTTGATGGTTTTAACAGTTCGATTTTTACGGTGACAATTCGGTTTGAAACCAACAGGTTAAACGGTTAAAATTGACTAGACCCATCTAACGAATCAGTCTTAAACTTGAAACCATAACCAAACCATTTACCAAACAGTTTTACAATTTCGATATAAATACTTCGATTCGATTTCGATTTCAAATTCACATCTTTATACCATAACCGATATTTTTGTAATTTTGTACTGTGTCATAGACCCATATTGAATCAGTATCGATGCCTTTTTATATGAAACCAATACCTAAACCATGAGTCAGTGAATCCAGATCCGGATCCATAGACCCGAGTTTTTAAACCCGGGAAAGACATTCTTAAACGATATATGTGTCAGCAACAAATTTGACACACCCAGAGAGGAGAGGAGGACACGAGCATCAGGTACCATTGGTGGCAAGTGGCAACGCACTGGAATGAAGAAAATAGTAGTCTCTCTCTCTCTCTCTCTCTCTCTCTCTCTCTCTCAAAATAGTAAGAAAAGGTGGCCACCGTTGAATCGACCTTTCCATATTCAATAAAAAGAAAGATAGTGAAGAACACAGAGCGAGTGAGCTCACGTCGTCACGTGGGTTTTTCTCGATTTTCTACACAGATACACTCTCACACTCTCTCTCTCTCTCTCTCTCTCTCTCTCTACGTGCAGGCATCGTGCGCTCTCTTTCTTTTTTTCTCTCTCTATAATTCCTCTAATTACACAAAAAGACTTCGATCCTTGGGTCCAACCACCAATGACATTACTTCAATTACTCCCAAAAAGTCACAAAACAATATGTAATCACCCCCCTCGAATTAAAGGACCCAATGAGGACATTTTTGGGGAATACGCAAAGACACGTCCCTCTTGTTGCTATTAATTACCCGGGGAGTTTAATATAATTTTTAAAAAATTTTAAATGTCAAAAATGGGTTTCGCCGTTTCGGTAAACCCCCCCACAGCGGGAAACAGTGAACTTGATACTACGTGTTACTGTCTCCATACTCCAAGACAAAGTGAGTGACCGGTTTAGCCGGTGGGACCCCATTTCCCCCCACTCCCCAGTTGCCGGTTACCGGCGCCGTTCACGGCCCTTCTCACAGTAATGACACGTGTCATCTTCATGTGGGGCTGACGTGGCCCCACCCGGATTTGTGGGAGTTGGAACTTGGAACTATATTGTTAGTCTTGTCTGTAATCCAATTCATAAATAGGGTTTGGTATTTATGTTTGTTACTAATCACTCTTATTAGTTAATTAATTATTTTCTTTTTGGCTTTGTGTGTTGTGTAGTTTTGTTTCTAATTTAAAAAAAAAAAAAAGCCTTAAAAATGGGAGAGTGGAGTGAGAGTATTTGGGAGACAATGGAGATATTTGGGTATGTATCAGTGTATGTGAGACTAAATTTTGGGATCTGGTTGTGAATGGAGTTCTCTCATGAAGGAGCTGTAAAGGAAAGGTAAGGAATCCTTTCTTAACCAATCTCTTAAGCTCATTTTAAAATGGGTTTAAGGTATAGAGTCCAGTGTAACATTTCTAAGTGACAACAACTTGAAAGTTAAGGAAAACTGAAGGTATATCGGTTATGAGTTATGACTTAAGAAGGTGTCATTAACAATTAAATAATTAGCTTAAGACCAAGTTGTAAGGGAACAATGATTAGAGAATTATTTGTGCTAAAGGGGTACAGAATTATCAAGTGGCTAATCGTCTAATTTTTTATCAAGAGAGGCTAATCATCTAATTAAGTAAAGAGTGCCCCATTCAGCTTAGCTTGGTAGAGAAGTGGTCCCATTACCCTATGTTGATGTGCTAACTTTCAAGCTTTTAACCCAAGGAGAGATTGTTTCATGGCATGGCATTCAAGAAGGATAGTCAACTCTATGTATCGATCTGTACCAAGGGCAAAATGATTCAAAAAGTGATTTTTTTTTAAAGAAAAAATTAGAGCAAACCCACTGTTATGGTCTATATAAGCAATCCATATCATTATTGTTTCCAGATAATATGAATTAAATCCTTTGTCTAGATGAGACATGGTAACCAAATAATTGTCGAGATGACCAATCAAATTTGAGAAGTCAACTCATTTGTCCATGTCATTAAAATGAAAGGGCCACCCTGCAACTTGTATGCAAAATATTTGCTTTTGCCCATGAGAGAAGTTTTTTTTTTTTTTTTTTTTTGGGATCCTTGTCTTTGTATATCTTGATGTTTTGAAGAGAGAGAGAGATCAGGGGGACAAAACCCAAGTGGGAGGTCAGTTTTAATGACTCAAGCCTTGTCTTCAGTAGAGAGTAGAGAAGAGCACTAAAGCACTCAGATACATGGAAGTGATTAATATAATAAGGGTTAGGGACCTGATTTTAAGGGGCAGGTCCTTCCCACTCCCACTGACCCACAGTCCCACAGTCCCACAGTCCCACTCGTGTGCACGACTCCTTTGCTGGACTGAATTCCTCTTGTTTTCTTTACAAAAATTGTGGGGTTGAGACTCAGATTCGTGCAGACATATGGAGTCCACCCGTGTGAATATTATACTCCAATATTATATTATTTTACTATATTTATAAGTAATATAATATATATATATATATATAAGTAATATAACAATCTATGGAATGGGTTGGAGAAGACAGCATATTAAAGTACAAAACATGTATCTAAGTAAGTTGTGAAGTTGTGAAAATATATAATTTTAGAGAGAGAGAGAGGGGGGGGGGGGGGGGGAAATGACTCTTTGATAATATTTTTAAGAGCTTATAAGGCTTAAACTTTAATTGGTAGCTTATTTGTGGAGAAATATAATTTTGGAAACAAAATTAGAAAAATGATAAAACACCTCATGATGAATAAGCAAATTAAGCATGCTTCATGCCATGCTTTCTTGGTTAGAATTCTCAAAGTTTTGATATAGATTAGTCTTAATTACAAGTGTTCACCACGTCTTCTAGACTAAGTGTACAGGTCAATTTTTAATGAGTCCTGTGAAATAAGTTGCATCATTTGAGTTGACTCAGTTGAGTTTTGCAAGAACTAGGGAAAAGTTATTGACCATTTGGGCTATTTTATGTCAAAATAGATTGGTGGTTGTGGAAGTCCTAACTCTTAAGCACAAGTTAGGGTGAAACAGGACTGGGTTAAGTCGGGATTTCTAGAACTCCAGTACAACCCTAAGTCCCCTTAGTTCAAAACAAGCCTAATCTGACCTTGAGGTCAGATTGAGATATCTTAGCCCAAGTTTAACCCTATCAAGCTAAGCCTAGTCAAGCCCAATCCGGCCCTGATTGACCTTAATTTTGTTAGGGCTAGATTGCCCCAATAGATTTTTTTTTTCAAATGTGTTCTTATATGCACAAAAATAAAATAAAGTAAATATCATCAACATCCATTATTCTTACAAATAATCATAAAGTCTTACACCCTTAAATGTAATATGTAATAATTAAAATATATTTATATAAAATTGGGGTTGGGTTAGGCTCAGCTGAAGGTTTTAGCCTAGACCTGGCTTCGCCTCTTCCAAATTGAAAATTCTAATCAAAGCCCACCTTGTCGGCATAAAAGCCCAGCCTAAGTCATGTTTAGGTTCAAGGCAGGCTCAGGTTTACAGGCCCAAACTTACACCCCCTATGAGCAAGGTTTTAGTTCACAATATCAGTGTCAAGTATCGATTGTCATTGATATTGATACTATCACATTGATTCGTAACAGGGAAATTTCAATCTAAAAAACTATAAAAACACTTTTCAACTGGATCATGTCATATTGATATCAGCCTCCATTGACATAGTTGACATGATACTCAAACCTAAATTCGTGGAGCAAAGTGAGAACTCATAAGCATAAGAATAGATAAGTTAAGCTAAAATATAGAAACTCATACATGACCTGAGTCTACTCTCACCCGACTATTGAACTCAATGTTTTAAGAAATTCAAAATCAAATCAATTTTGATTCTATCTGACTCAACTACCCCGATCCATGTAAAAATAATTAGAATTATGGTATTTTTCAACTGATTCTAGCCAATTTCGATCAATTCTAATCCAATTCACTCGGTTGGGGACCGATTCAATGACCGATTCCATTCTTGATAACCTTAATTTAATTGTAATTATTGGTTCAAAGCATGCAAATTGCATATCAATATCTATATCTATTTCCACCACATGGGCTTAGCCTTAATTAGCTAACAATCCCCATAACATATGTATACGATATTAGAGAGCTTAAGTATGCCATCATTAATTGATGAGTGACAATAGTCTTAGATGCCTAACCATGCCCTTATCAAGAAGACAATGGTCGTCGTGTCACCTAGAGATTGGTTAGAAAGTGGGATTTTGTGTGACCCTAGAGATGACCTAAACTAGCAGGTTTTATCTAGCCAGCTACAACACCATTAATATGTTGGCCGCAAGCTTTGACTTTGACCTTACCAAGGACCAATTTAATTACCAATAAGTGGGGCCCTAATAGAAGCATCTTATCATTATCTTTATCAAAGAAGAATGAATCACGTAGAAAAGGCTACCAATAGGTTACGAGGCCGGCCTGATGTGGGGGACTTGGAAACCGTTCCTGTCTTTTTTATGGTCACTGTCCCTATAGGGACCCTAATCTCTCTCTCTCTCTCTCTCTCTCTTTTGTGGGTTTAGGTTTTGGTGATTAGTCTTTGTCTCCTGAGATTACGTTTACGAGTTGACTTCAATGGAACATAGAAACATAAACCTTCGAAAATAGATTTGAAGATATTTTGGAACCCAATGAAAATTAAAAAATGGGTTACTCTACTAGTGAGCTTGATGGTATGCATGTCTTAATGCACATAGTGAAGAATAACTGATGCCATGATATGGAATTGATGGGATGCATGTCATATGTGAAGACTCAAGTGTATTATTTACCTACATTCTCTCTCTCTCTCTCTCTCTCTCTGGGTCATTCAGGGTTGGGAGACCCAAACAAAACTAATAGGATTGAAATGACCAAAATTGGGAAGCCTATCTATGAAAAACAAAATAAAAAATCAGAGTTTTGTTTAAGTTTCTTAACCCATGGTGAAGAGAGAACCTCTTCATCCATGGGATTTGATCGGAATGGAGAAGGATATTTCAGACTTTCAATAATAGAAGTAGAAGAAATGATGAAACTCGCTGTCCTCATAATCACAGCATCAAAACAATATAGGTGAAATGATTTATTCACCGACAATGAAGAAAATTTAGACTAACATATGTCCCCACATATGTCGAAAGCTTGTCTACTTTCGCCTCATTGCCCCTTTATGGCAATCGAAATCACGTCTAGACTTTTTAACCATGCATATAGAATTAAGAAATTCCATTAATTTAGATACATCATAAAACGAAGTAAATCATTCCCATGACCATCCTTTAGATTTAGTATTGCCTTAGGAAACAAAATGTTATAGCAAGGACTGCAGTTAAACAATGTTTCTCAAGTTTCAAATTTGAGAAACATTGTTTCTCTCAATAAAATTATAAGAAGTCAATGCATGGAAAAAAATCAGATCTTAGGCCTAGAGATCTAGCAGCCAATATTCTTTTTGCAAAATCACAAGACAATAAATAAATAAATAAATGCCACTTAGTTTCAATTTCTTTCTTTCATATATTTTAGCTTAATTTTAAACTAATTGGGGCAGAGAAGTAACTAAGTAAGCACTATAGTCAATCAATTCATTATCCCCCCCCCCTTTTTTGTGCAAAATATGATGGCCACTACGATTATACAGGAGTACAAGAGCCACTGAAGGGCCAAACAAAGACCCACACAAGGGTTCCAACAAGGGTCCCGATAGACCCACTTATTCAAACTACAACTACTAATAGTATTAGTGCTCGATCCATGTCATCATTTATCTATGTGAAATTTTTCAACCCTATAAAATTAAACCACATACCTAAAAGATAAACTATTGGATGGCTGAAAATGAAAGAGAAAAAAAAATGCCTAATTTTTAGGTGTATAGCTTTGTTGCACAACTCAGATGGCATTGGAGAGAGTGGAATGGAAAAGCTTTAAGCTGCCTTCATCAACCACAATTTGTTTTGTAGGTATAGAGGATAAGGAGCAAGTAACTAATAAGGTCCCCAACCTAAGATTGGTTCTGGCAAAATCGGTAACATTAGTTCATTGCATGCGTCTCTTTAAATCTCCACAAAGCGCATGGTTTGGTTAGATAGAATGATAGATTAGAGCTTGAAGAGTTTTAATTGTCTCTCAACAACTCAGCTATTAGGTATAATTGGTTGGAACCTTGGTTTTAGGTAATGGATTCGGATCGATTGTTTCGGGTGATTCGCATCGGTATTAATTGACATCGATACTGATACCTAGGCAATTTTGGATCAATGCACAGTATGAACACGAGGCCTATAATAAAAGTCAATATCTTCAAGGGTAAGGTGTATGATGCGTTTGATATCGATACCGAATACCATGGTTGGAGCAAAAGCTTCACGCAAAGTGAAAGAGGAATCCCTCAAATCCTCCACTATGACCATTGGCATCATAAGGTCACTAGGTAAAAAAGGTAATTTCAACTTCGTACAATAGGAAGGTGAGAATTAATGATGACATAAGAGTCGAATCATAAGGTCACATCACGAATATAGAAGGAAGTTTTTCTTCTGCACAAGTGCGAGACATATAGTCCGCCATTTTAATGGGATCGGTTTTCCTTCACCTATGGTGAAAAGAGTATCTCTTCAATCATAGGATCTAATGCACCTGATCAAAGAAGGGTATTTCAAACCTTTGTCATTATTGGCGGAAAATGATGATGAGGCTCACTATCCAATGACAGAAAATAATGATGAGGCTTATTATTCCAGAAGTTTTAATCATAGCATCAAATCACCATGGAGGAAGAGATTCTCTTTTCTAACAAAAAGCTTTCACCCCTTGAACAACACCATCAGGGTGGAGAGAAAGAGAGAGAGAGAGGTTTTCACCACTCCATCATAGAGCTCAAAAATCACTATAGAGTTTTAAAACCTTCCCCAAAAACCCCTTACACAACAGGACACGTCGACTAGTACAAATGATCAAAGCTTATAAAATTTTCAGAGTTGGAGGTGGATGATGATGATGATGATATCAATTGAACTTCCAATATCTAACTAGCCCCGATGATGAGCTGGTTCTATTGGGCTATTAGAAATACGGCTGGGGCAAGTTTATTTTCTGGAAGGAATAACTTGCAGTAGATGATGAGTAAATTTAATTATAAATTGCACAAGTGTGGTGGATGGAATCTTTATTTATTGGCCTTGGGCACTTTATGTAGTTGAAGTTCAACATTGTGAGAGAAGTGCATTCATTAGAACCGAGATCATCCTAGTGGGCAATTATTTTGGGCCAATAAAGAGACATGGTCCATCCCTCCCTATTTCTCTCCATCCATAGTGAATGAAGAAAGAATATTGTCATTTATCCCCATGTGATCCTCTAATGTGATCGAAGAAAGGATATTCATAAAAAGCGATTTAGGTGCCGTTTGATAACATTCTGGGAGAATGTTTCTGGTGTTCTTCTATTCTGCGGGAATGCAAATAGAACAGAAATATGTTTGGCACGTCCGGTTCATTTTTGTATTCCCCCGGAATGAACCAATGAAAAAGAATGAGTAAAGAATACATTGCAAGAGTACCAAAAAGTTGCTTTTCTATTCTTTTATAAACTTAAAAGAACAATCCCCTATTCAAAACCCCCAATCCCTTTTCTCCATCTCACGATCAAAAAACCGCAAGTCCTAAGGAAAACCTATTGCAGGTTTTCACTCTCAGGTTTCGCCGCTGCCCTCTCTCTCCTTCGTCGATTCCCTCTCTCTCTCTCTCGGTCGCAGGTTGTTAGTATCCAGGTGCGTCGCCGCTGCCCTCTCTCTCCTTCGCCGATTCCCTCTCTCTCGCTCTCAGTCGCAGGTTGTTAGTATCCAGGTGCGTCGCCGGTGCCATCTCTCTCCTTCACCGCTTCACTCTCTCTCTCTCTCTGTCGCAGGTTGGGCGCAGGTCAGTCGTCGGTGCCCTCTCTCTCCTTCGCCGCTTCACTGTCTCTCTCTCTCTCGGTCGCAGGTTGGGCGCAGGTTGGGCGCAGGTCAGTCGCCGCTGCCCTCTCTCTCCTTCGCCGCTTCCCTGTATCTCTCTCTCGGTTGCAGGTCGGTTGCAGGTCGGTCGCCGGTGCCCTCTCTCTCCTTCGCTGCTTCACTGTCTCTCTCTCTCTCTCGGTCGCAGGTTGGGCGCAGGTCAGTAGCCGCTGCCCTCTCTCTCCTTCGTCGCTTCACTGTCTCTCTCTCACTCGCAGGTCGGTCGCCGGTCGCCGCTTCCTTGCCTCTCACGATCGTCGCTTCCCTGCAACTCACGATCTTCCCTGCAGCAGGTATTAACAAAACTCTCTCGATATCCCAATAAGCTCTTAGATTTGGCATGTGGCATGTCCAATTCATTTTCCAATTATCAGATTTCAATGTTAAAGATTTGTTCGGATTTTATGTCAACTCATGAAAAATCCAGACTTGAGATCAAACTTATCATAAAAGTGAATAAAGGTGGCATCTAGTATGAGGTCGGTTATAGGCCTAGTTCCTGATCCTGATTCCATTTATATCCAACCAACTTAGGACCAAAGAGCTTGTGTGTCTTTAATCTGTATACTTTTGAAGCTATTTTCTATGTAATATAAGGTAGACAACCACATACTAATCTTACGAAGGGATTTGGGACTCTGTCCTCCATCAAAAAAAAAAACAAGTGAGAAAAAGAACAACAACCATATGCCAAACTATAGTAATCTTGTTTAATTACAAACCTAATGTAACCAAATCACTCACTGGCAGCTACATATAGAATATCCCATCAGTAAAACTCAAACTGAAAACTGGGGAACAAAAATTCATGCCAAAGGGACGAATTGAAGGCATAATACAATCTTTAAATTCCAGGTTGTTAGTATCCACATCACTGGGGAACAACCAAAAGGCTTGTCACTGGCCTTCCTTTAGCACTAGGACTTTACTATTGACCTTTCTTTCTGAATTATGATTTCTGTAATATTATACCATTCAACAGTCCTCATAATAAATATCACTTGACTAGGTTTTTAGGACAGTTAGATCTTTTCTTAGTTATTAATTTTCTCCTCTTGTTCATCTACTCTAAATTGTCTGATTTTAAATCTTATCTTATTATCTTCTATTTTGTTCATTAGTCCCTATCATTTTTCTTGTTATTTCTCTGGTTGGAGATCCACCTTATAGGTCCCTTTTCCTGTAGAATATACTTAGAGGATTAAAAGACCAAAGTTACCATTATTGATCCTTTTTTAAACTAATAAAATCTTCAGTGCTTAATGATATTGATATTTTGGAGCTGGAAGAGGGCTTTTATTATGTAAACAAATGGAAAGATCAATTTGAAGTTCTTGAGCATGATGTAAACAAATACCTTGCCAAAAGACATGTATTTCTTTTTTAAGGCTATAATGAGATGTGTTTCTAATTTTAGAGTAATGGCATCCACTTCGAGAGCTAATAACGAGGCAGCAAAATGGACTCAAAGCGAACAAGATTATCTCTTGAAATTAATGGTTGAACAAGTGAAAGTTGGTAATAAGAGTTCTAGCACTTTCAATAAAGGTGGGTGCAACAATATCAAGAAGGGGCTTGAGGAAAAATTTAATCGGTCATTTACGATGGTTCAATTAAGGAATAAGATGAATAAAATGCGATTCGATTACAGCGCTTTCAAGAGACTACTGGATACTACAGGTTTTGGTTGGAATTCCATGACGAGGACCTGTACAGTTGAAGATGACAGTGTTTGGGATGTACACATCAAGGTATACTGTACTTTTATATGATTTTTTTAATATTCGGTGTAATTTTATCTAATAGCTAGTGTGTAAAATTTTCAGGCAAATCGTGATTGGTCAAAGTTTAGGAGGAATGGGCTACCACATTGGCCTGAACTATGTATAATTTTTGGGGATTCATATGCTAGTGGGATAGGCGGATTCGGGAATGAATCTGATTTCAGGTTTGAAGAGGAATCGAGAGGTGTTGATGATGAGGTGGATGCAGATGTAGATGTAACTCCAACTACTCCATTGGCTAATACCTTGCCAACAAGTTATTATGAAAGCCAAGATCCAGGAACTGATCGTCCTAGAGTCAACAGAAGACTTGATAGGACACCTACAGGATATAGGAAGAAGAGTAGGACAACTGGTATTGAACGCGCCACACAGACCCTAGCCGAGTCAGTAGCAAACAAGAATACTTCAACCCCTAGCTCAACTCCAATGGGTCTCACTCCAAATACCACAGATTTTAGCACTTCTACTTGTGTTAGATTATTGGAAACTATGAATGATATCCCAAGAGAGTTGCATATTAAGGCGTGCAAGAGGATATTGGTGGATCGGGAATGGAGAGAATTATTCATTACTCTCAAGGATGAAACGAAACAATTGGCTTTTGATGTGTTAGATTGATGGATGAAAATCTAACCTTTTTTTTTTTAATATGGATGATTGTAATGAAATACATTTAAGACCTTTTGTAGTATGATCGATATATTTTGTTAGTTACACTTGATGTAAAAGTGTAATATGGATATTTACACTTTATGCTACTTTTCTAAATATGCCAGTTAAATTTTACTATTATTGTAGCAATGATTCTGTTGGATGCCTTTTTGTTTTAAATACTTATTACATCATCTGATAATTAGGGCATGTTGGATGATTATAGTTTTATAGATCTTTTGGAAAATTTGTATTAGGGGATAAACATTTGTATGATATTAACAAGTTTATAATTTGTATGAATCAGTTATGGCAAATGTCGATAATACTCCAATAATCTCCTCTACTGACGACGATGTAGAAGAATTGATTCTCGCAACATTGTTGATAGTACAATATCATTATTCCAGCGATTTATACAATAGAGAACCACGCAGGGATAGTGCATTCACAGGGGCAGCATGGGTACATGAGGTGTTGCATGGGCATGCAAACCGCTGTTACGAAGAATTTGGCATGGAATGACATGTATTTTTAAATTTATGCCTACTAATGAGACATCGTGGTTGGTTACAAGACAGTCGCAAAATTAGGGTAGATGAGCAATTGGCAATGTTCATGTTCAGAATAACAGGTGTAGGTCCTACTAATAGAGCAGTTGAGGAGAGATTCCAACATTCAGGACAGACTGTCAGCTATTACTTTGGCAAAGTATTGCAAGGGGTGCTTAAGCTTTCTAAGGAGTATATCAAAGCCCCATCGTTTGATGAGATTCCTATGGAAATAATTGCAAACAACAAATGGTGGCCATATTTTAAGGTAAATTGGCAATTTTCTTTCTAATAAGTTTACATCATTTTTTAACTTATGATCATTTTTTGTTTCACATAATAGTGCTTTTGGTTGGTTTTTTGTTTTATTTTAATTAGGATTGCATTGGTGCCATAGATGGTACACATGTTACGGCTATAGTTCCCAAGGGAAAACAGATCCCATATCGAGGACGGAAGGGGATAACAACCCAAAATGTGATGTGTGCCTGCTCGTTTGACATGAAATTCACTTTTGTATATGCGGGTTGGGAAGGCAGTGCAAATGATTGTCGTGTATTCAATAGAGCCCTAGAGGATCCTACTTTACGATTTCCTCATCCTCCCCAAGGTATATCAATTCCCAAATTATCATGTATGCAAATGATTATTGTGTATGCTTTTAATGTCTTGCTTTATCATATTGTAGGGAAGTATTACGTTGTAGACTCAGGATATGCGAGTAAGAATGGATACTTGACACCATTTAAAGGAGAGAGATATCATATACCAGATTATAATGGAGGCAGAAGACAACCCAGAAGTACTAAGGAATTGTTTAATTATAGACATTCTTCTTTAAGGAATCATATTGAGCGTTGTTTTGGGATTTTAAAATCAAGATTCCCTATTTTAAAAAACATGCCTCAATTCTCACTTAGTTACCAAAGTTATATTGTGATAGCTTGTTGTGGACTTCATAACTATATTAAATCTGAACAAATAGCAGATGCGCTTTTTCAACAATATGGGGAAGATGACTACTATGATCCTAATGAAGAGAGAGTCAGGGTAGTCAACGCTCACGGAGAACAAGAAGATGGTGATATTGCGAGTACTTCTACTACAATTCATCAGGGCAGTCAACGTGTACAAGGAAGACAGATGAATGAGCTAAGGATACAAATTGCAAATCAGATGGCAGTAGATAAGGGTTACCCCCTGATTTGATTGTTTATGTAATAAAATTTCAAGACACCTATTTGCAGCTATGATTTTTATTTTGTAATTCCTATAAACTTGAATAGTAGACTTTTGTTTTCTTATTAAGATAACTGTGGAAACTCTTTATGTTTATATTTTATTATTTCCTTTAAGTAATAGTATTTTAAAAGATAGTTTCATAAACAAATTATTTCCTTATTTAAGTTAAATTTGACCATAATAGCATGTTTGTAATTATTGATTTCTTTGTTCAAAAGTGAATTTTCATTATTGTACTCTCCAGGAGTAGAAGTGTTTGTCAAACGCTGTTTCTGTTCTTTTCCTGTTCTAAAGCCATTTCTGAAATAGTTTTACCAAACGTTGTTTCTGTTCCGCCAGAGTGTCTTCACAGCATGGAATCGAAAAAGAACACTTCTGTAAAAGAACACTCTCCAGGAATAGAAGTGTTATCAAACGGCACCTTATATCCCTAAGATTTCACACATTATTGTGCTCATCAAGAGTCATAATATACACAGCTTTACCCCCGCTTTGCAAAAAGGTTGTTTCTTGACTCAAACATGTCACGACTTTATCATAATAGAGCAACCTTACTTTTGCACTAAGGTTTGCCATCCTTTGAAATGCTTGAATTATTTATTTTTTTTTGGTATACTGAAATGCTTGATTTTTATTGCATCCAAATATAAGGATAAATTAATTTTGAGAGAGCATTCTTTGATTAAACAACTTGGGAGAGCAATCAATGAGTTGGGATAAAAGGGTTTTAGACAATTGAGAGCAATGATGTCATTTCATGTAAAAAGAGAGAAAGACACATGAGTTAATGTACCAGAGAACCCCCCCATTTAATTCTTTATAAAAAAAAAAAAATCTCAAAAAGGTTGTTTTCTCTTTGTATAAAAGGATCCTTGAGCAACTTTATAGGTTCATTTTGATTGCCCATAGGCTTACTCCAAAGGACTGAGAATAAATTCAAGGGTCAAATAATGTTTTGAATATTATTTGAAAGTAACTCCAAGACTATTAGCGTGGGTAAGAATTTATATGCATCCACCTCTTAGTTGTCTGACCAAGGTATCATCCCACATTCATTCCTAGAATAGATAAAATAAAACAAAAACATGAGTCACGTGTGAATTTTTCATTTTTGTGAACAATGACAAATTCTCAAGTTGAACACACGTTAAATGGCAAAGTATTATCACCATTTACAGAGAAAATTATGGGAAAAAGATCGTCACCATCTTCCATGTCTAAGACTAGACACGTCCAGGCAAAAGACTATGCTGCCTCTATGCACTAAATATGCATCTGCGTGACCTCCATTGGTATGCTGTATGTGCACCAACGCAAGCAGTAGCTTTCTCTTGCCCAAAGGATATATATTAAACTAAAATGACAAAAGACTTTTGAAGATTGCAAATCACCAGCTATCTCAAGGATGTGTCGGTAAGAAAATCCCATTTTTAATGGAGGTTTACAAAGGGCTACTTGAAATTGTTATAAATTGTGGAAGCTACTAGCGCAGCTGGCTTGGGGCTACGTTACCGGATATTCAACGAAACCTAAGATTCAAAACTACTCATTATCCAATAAAGACCTTAGATTGCTAATAGAAAAAACAATCAACGGCACCTTAAAGAGACTTTCTCCATAGTATTCCAGAAAACCGTATGCTTTGGAAGAAGCTTGACCCCTTTCGGAAGGACTATTGGTTGATCATAAAGAGGGTAAGCAAATAGACCAAAAATAGTATTTGACTTGGATATGTATCATTGAAGCACCAAAAGCATTAATCCAATTGTGAACGACGAAAATTCCTGCATGGAAAAGAAAAAGAAGCCATTTTTGACAGAACCGAACCTCAAATTTAATGGACAAAATTGGTTACTCTAGAACAGAAGAAAATCCATTACTGCTTCACAGGAAGAAAAAAAAAAAGACCATGAGAAACGGGAGGGGGAACATTAAATGATCTTCAAAATGACTCCTTAACTACTGATACGAAAGAGGTCATGCGCAGCAACCTGCAATAGATATTCCCCAGAAACCAAAACATCCACTCCCGCTATGAATTATCAGATAGATCAAAGCACTTGACGGACACATGTATAACATTCCATGGCAACAGCAACAAGAATACCCAATACCTTTGGGACGCCACGAGTATGGCTGGATATATCATATGTCTTACCAGATGCAGAACCCACACACAGGTTTCTTCTAGGTAACCTATGAATCCAACAAACTAAATTCTGAACCAACAGCAAATCCAATAACCAGTGAATACGAAGAGGACAATAACAGCATAATCAAAGGAATTAGTGGCTTCAATCATCCTTCATTCGCCTGAGAATTCTGGCAGCCCATCGTCTAAGACGTTGCTTCAGTGTGAAGCCAACGACAACACCGACAGCAAATCCAAGAGCACAAAGCTTTGAACATGTCCACAATGAAACTACTTGCCTGCAATAATGCATATAGAAAACCAAACGACTCACTTCACAATCATACTACCATCAAAATTGGCCATACAGTATTGTCCAATGTCAGATCCCTAATAAAGCAGATAACGAGTAGGTTCCTCTAAATTCAAATTTTTGAAGGAAACATAAGATATACATCTGAAATGATAACATTTTTATTCACTTCACAGAGTAATTGAGGAGGTAAGTTATCCACCTATGATGGAGTAATAGCTCAAATGGTAATATAAAACAGAAAGGATCGAGTTTTCCTCCACCCCATGGAGTAGAGATTTAGATACCTAGTGTGATGCTATGATTGGACTCTGAGTTCATTAACGTCCACCCCCGATTATTCACGGTCCAAAATACCCTTCTCCAGTCCTATCAAAGGGTCAGATTGGCTGGACGAAGAGATTCTCTCTTCACCATGGGTGGAGAGAAACTGGGTCCGAACAGAATGATCTAATATCTTGATAACCCAGAACCGTGTACCTGTTTTAATTAAAATTTTATGTGAGATGACTCCAAATGCTAAGCTAACCCAATATTGAATGACCCATTCAATGTGGTGTCCACAAAAAGCGTGAGAAATACGCTGCTAAAAGTGTTGTTGGCACACACAGAAGGCAAGCCTCACCATTTGCCTTTGCACTAAACAGATGAAAGGTTAAGCAAATCCAGCAATCCAAGAACTATAAGATGCCCATTCTGTCTCATAACTCTAACATCATCCACCAGAGGTGCAAAATACGCAGGCAACTCACATTTAACGTTTCTGCCGTTTCTGTTTCAAGAAACAGCAGAAACATAAATTTCCGTCTCTAGAAACAGAAACGGAATTGAAGGTGTTTTACAAGTCATGTTTCTGGAAGTTGATAGTAACCAAAGAAAGAATGGCCACGAGTCGTTTCCAGAAACGGAGAAACAAGAAGTAGAACTTGTTTCGCCTGGATCGTTTCTTGAACCATAAATAGGTAGAAATTTCAATTTCTATTTCTGAAAACAAGTGAAATGAAACAGTTTTTATTAAACGCTTTTTGTTCCGTTTCTGCCGTTTTTGGACACACGTTTCTTGAAACGTTATCAAACGAGCCCTTAGAAAACAACAGGAAACACATAATGCTAGCTGTTCAAGGAACAATAGCATCATAGGCCTATTAGAAACAACACTTTGAATTCTTTGAATACAACTAACCCTATCAACTACAATACAGAATATGCATATTCATCTTCAAAAGTACAGCTCTACTATTCATCCGTGATCAGAAAACTATTTATTTTGATAGGACCACCATGACAGTCAATTGGGCATGGGATCTTTTGACTTGTATATTTTCCTAAGCAAAATTGCCAAAATGTGTGCTCGCACCATAGTTTCTGTTAATTTTTTGTTAACAATCCCAAATCTGATATTTTTGCTTCCGTATTAAGCTATAGCCACTATCCCCCCCCCCCCCCAAAACAGGAAAAAAATAGGCCCTAATTTACATAGCTATTTAGCAAGATTTCATGGAAGGACTGCATTGGACAAAATCCACACCATTCACTACCACAGGAGAAGCAACATATTCAATTTTTTTTCCCACAGATCTCCTAATGTAATACTGTATTTTAAGACTCAAAAAATAGACTCAAACACTAAATAAGAATCCTTAACTAGTAAGGTAACCTAAACTAATTAGGAAACTGACTCAAAATAGGGGTGGACTTATAGAATCCTAATCCAGCCTAACTAAAACACGAAATAACAATTAAAATAAATAAATAGAGACACTTAACTAAGTAATCCCGTATGCCTAGCCTCTATCCATATTATAGGCCCATTAAAGTGGGGCTTATTTCAAAAAAATTCTCTCTAAAAAAAAAAATGGTCCATTACAAAGAAAACCCATTGAACTAAAGATCTAATAAAGATATATAACCCAACCCAATGCTGATTTCTAATAAAATAAGCCCATATTTCTAAGGAATAAAAAAATAAAAAAATGGAAAAATTGGATCTATGTCCCAAGAATTACACCTGCCAAGAAAAAGTCCTTTGTTTTGGTTCAGCCCGTAGTCACATATGAAAGAGCAGGCGGAATAGGTGATTGTTTCTGCAGGGGTTGGGCTAAAGTGGGTTATGTCCCCCTCAGTATTTACTCTTTCATGCTTATTTAAATAAAATTCTAGGGGCTTCCCTGGGATCCAGATAATATTCAGGTTATTAAAAATAAAATAAAAATAATAAAATGGTGATTTATCTGCATCAATTCTCCCGGACTTGATAAAACTCCACCTCAGGTTCTAGAATGACGATAGGGAAACAACATATGAGTAGCATCTTTGACCACTCCCAAACAAAACTCAGGTGATGTAGGGACATTAGGAATAAAGTAATATCAACTATGAATGTCATATTCAAAGTCCTCAACTTTGGTAACCTTCTCATAGAAGACTTGAGGCACAAGTTCTACATCTTCAAGAACATCATCATGATTGTCGACAATTTCTTGTGGAGTGTTCTTGACCACTACCTCATTTTCCACTATTTCAGTTTTGTCTACTTTGATCTCTTCAATGTAGACCTCTTCAGTAGAATCTTCTAAATCTTGACGTTCTGTCTTTGAAGCTTCAAGCACTGCCTCTTCTTTATCATCACAGTTCACTGTAATCAATTCAGCCTCATCTTCAACTTCATGCTCCTTTTCTTTGAATGCTTGCTTTGTTTCTTCCTTTGATGGTGCAAAGTTGAGCTCAACTTTTGCTTTAACATAGTTGATGTCAAAACTTATAACACTCACCAACTTGCAAACTGAACTTTATATATTGTTGCTTCAAGTTCTCTTCATCTTTCAATGCATGCTAGTGGTAATCTTGTCAAAGAGCAAGCTTCCTTTGGATATGTTCTGGTAGATACTTTTCCTTCAATACTTCTTTCATTTCCTCCATAGTCCAAGGCTCTCGTCTTCTATTTCTAAAGTCTTCCTTCATGGAATCCACACCAATATTTTGCATGACCAGTCAATTGCAAGTAAACAAATCTAAGCTTCCGGTTCACAGTCAAGTTGTTCCAATCAAAATATTCATCTAGAGAATCTAACTAATCACGGAATAACCATGTATGTCCAGCAAAGTAAGGATCTTCTGGATTCACCTTCTTCGTAGTAATATCAGTCCTCCTGTGGTGGGCATTGTTTTCAGATGTAATCCTTTGAGCTCTCATGGTATTGTTAACAATTGAACCAATAAATGGCCTTCTATCACTCCATGATTTTCAAAAGGTGCATCACATGTGTAAATCCTCCGTGGACCTTTTGTCCATGAACCTCTGAGTATGGTTGCTAACTGTAGATTCTGTTGGATACATTGCCTCACCTTCAAGAGGTGCATTACTGCTTTGTATAAGGGATTAGGGGAAGCAATTCAGTTTTCCGTTGCTATCAACCTTAACTGTTCATTCATTTCTTATCAAAAGTTAACTGTTGTAACATCTCCAACACCTAACCATAGGATCAGGTGGGTCTCGAGTCCTCAAACTATTCTCTGCCATAGCTCGGATAACACTTATGTAATACTGAAAAGGAAATAATTAACTCAATCCTTAACTAATAAGGTAACCTAAACTGACTAGGAAATTAAAATAATAAAGGAAACCGAATGAAAACAGGGCTGGCCCTTATAGAATCCTAATCCAGCATAACTAAAACACTAAATAGCAATTAAAATAAAGAAATAAAGACACTAAACTAAGTAATATCGTATGTCTAACCTCTCTACCCATATGCCCATTAAAGTGGCTCATTACAAAGAAAACCCATTGAATTAAAAGTCCAACAAATATATAATACAACCCAACCTTATTTCTAATAAAATAAGCCCATTTGGGCGGTATATTGGCATCATCTCCACATCTCTCACTTTTTTGAGTCTTAAAGATAATGCACTCACTATAACAATGACAAAAAGACAAACGGATGGGGGAGAGAAAATGCTTCAACCATAGAGATTAAGATGCCAAGGTGCCATCTGGTAACACTCTGCAGGAGTGTTTCCGCCGTTGTTTTGTTTTCCAGGGACAACTAAAATAGAACCATGTTTCGCAACATCAGTTCTTTTCGCGTTCCCATGGAACAAACCAGACATTTGCAACAAAAAATGGGACAAAAATGAAAAATCTTCTTTTGTTCCAAGAAAAACTTTGAAAGGGAAGAAATGCAAGTTTTCCCAATAGCCTCATCTCTCTCTCCGAAATCTCTGCGACTCCCACAAACCCACCATCCCTCTGCAATTCCCCCACCTTCTGTAACTCCCACCCCCACGCTCCTCTCTCCAATCTGTCTCAATCACACCCATCTCTCTGAAAATATCACTTTTGCCACTCTTATGACCAACCACTCAACCTAGGTTGACCTACCATTGACTTCCAAATATCTCAGTCTCCTCCCACTTCTCTTATAAAAACTAACCATTCCCCTTCCATTAGCATCATCACAGTCAAAATTTTCACAATAAACCCAAAAAAAAAAAAAAAAGAGAAGAAGAAGAAGAAGCATTAGAAGCGCAAGAGGATGTACAAGAAAACGAAGAACCAAGATATCAGATTTTGGAAATGGCATAGGAAGGTTCAAGGCTTGAAATCAGAGTTGAGGTTGGGCCTTCTGTGTGGTGGTTATCCTTCAATGGACAAGAATGACAAAAAGGGTGTTTTCTCTACGATCACCGTCGACAATGAGAAATTGTGGGGTGGCCAACATTTTGCTCTTTCCAGAAGAAGAGTAATGTTGCTCAAAGCCTCAAACTAAAAATAAAAAATCCTTACGACATGTTACAAAATGTGTTTCTACCCTGCAGAAGTACTCCTTGAGAATAGAACCCAAAAAGAATTATGGCTAAGGGAAACTCCCACGGAACAAAAGTGTTGTCAGACGTCACCTACTTAGGCTGTGTTTGGTAAGACAACTGTCCTGTATAAATGTTTGTGAGCTAGAAGTGTTTTTTCCTTATTTCTATTTTCAAGGAAAACTTATGTGGGAGTGAAACGCATTTGGTAACAAGAGTTTTAAATCAGAAAAGAAATAAAAACAAGTTTGGAAGGAACTATAACAAAAGCACGTCCGGCACTTCAACAACACCAACAAAAAACTCAGCCTCATCCCAACTTAATGGGGTCGACTACATGGACCCTTTCCCTCTAATCAGCTCTATCTGAGGTCACACTTGAGACAATACCTAGAATATGCATGCCATTCCTCACTACTATTACAGTTATTTTTGCCTACCCCCCCCCCAGCTCTTTTAGCTCCTTTAATTGAAATTAGATCACTCCTTCTTATTGGGGCATCTCCAACCCTTTCATTGAACATGGGTCATACCACCTCAAAGGGCTTTCTCGGAGCAACTCCCAAATCAGTTCTAATGTGTTCATTCTTTACTTTATCATTCCTTGTTTTGCCGCACATCCATCTTAACATCCTCATCTCTACTACAAATAGCTTCTCCATGTGACACTACTTTCATTCCTTACTTTATCCTTCCTAGTTTTGCTACACATCCATCTTAATATCCTCATCTCTACTACACATAGCTTCTCTATATGACACTTCTTAATTGCCCAACAGTCCACCCCATGCATCATGGCCGGTCGTACAACTTCCAAGATGTAAGGTTTTGAGGCATCAACAGTCAATAGGAAAGCAAAAGATGAACCACTTCAAGGCCAAACCAATATCCAAAAATTTAACCCCAAGGTGGTTCATTTCGCAAAGACCAACACCTCATAATGAAGAGGTTATGAGTTCAACTCCCCTTGGGACCTACAACAACAACAACAAACTCAGCCTTATCCCAACTTAATGGGGTAAACTACATGAAACCGTGCACAGAAAGGGAAAAAAAAAAGGAATTTCAATCTCAACTATGGAAAAACTTCAATCATTGTAAGATTAGGCAATTAATAAGATGCTAGAAAGAATGCGAGAAATTAAAGACCAAACATTCTCAGCTCCTCCTATCAGCGCAGCGCACTAAATATCCACACTAACAACCAAAATCAATAAAAATCATAATAAGGCTGATATTAGTTTAAAAGAAGTTTCTTTAGTGATGAATGATATTCTCTCCAGCTTGGGGCGCTTTAGGAAAATAATAAGTTCTCTTTCCTACAAGCACAATTACATTTTGTTAGTACACAACAAAGCAAGGAACCAAAAAGGGGACGATCAACCAAGGTGTTTTGCCTCAAACTAGTAAACAACATAAAAGTGAAAAAACAATCGACCGCATTCTCATGGGGCCAAAAATCCAACCAAAATTTGAACACCAAAAATAACACTATCCAGGTCTCTCTGCATGCTTTCAATTTTATGTTCTTAAAGAATGGAAAATGGCAGTACACAGTACATTCTTTTATCAATAAAATGGAAAGAACCAGTAGAGATTCTACCTTTTGTTTTCTAGCTTTACCATGACTCACCAAAGATCAACCTTGCCACTTTTAAAACATAAAGCCCAGAAGATCAGACATTGTTCTTAGCTCATCTAAAACCCAAATTAACAACCCCCCCCCCCCGGGTCCTACAGGCTACAGCAGCAAGTTCCTTTAACATTAAGCCTCCAATTATAGTAAACCATACAAGCCAAATTTTGGAGCTTCCTGGAAACCTAGGGAGTTTAACTAACATTTTTAGAAGCAAACAAAATGTCAGATTATTCTAATCGAGCAGTTGGAAGCCTAACATCCTGGTTCTAGAGTTCAAGCTGTCCTATTCCCCATGAGCCTTATTAAAATGGATCAACTAGTCTAAAACAACCATGTGGGTAAAATAGCCCCTCAATTTGATTTCTAATTTTGGAGTAAGAACCCTCTCTTCTGTTTTTCAGAGGGTAAAAAGCTCAATATATCAGCACAGAACATCTATTCTAGAAAACCAATGTCAACCCCCTTCAACATGTGAGTTCAGTGCCCAAATCTGTTGGGCGTCAGTGCAGCACCTACTAGTAACTGTACATGCAACATAATCCTAAGCTAGAACTTTGAATGAAATACATAAAAATCATGCACTTGACGAGAAACCCAAATTGCCATAGTATCATTAGACTAATTTGACTACTATTAATATTTGCGCTCGGAAGTTTAAGCTGCGCATCATTAGACTAATTTGACTACAAACCAGTGACAAAATTCTCGGACAAAAAGCCTGGAAATGGTCCAGACAGTGAGGGTGTCCAACTCTATAAGATTTAAAAGGGGAAAATAGTCACACCATATTCGAATTAATTCAGGTAACATCTCTGCTCAGAATGAGTCGAGCTCAGGTAAACAAGGCAAAGTCCCGACTCAGTTTACTGATTAAGACTTTAATAGTAAGTAATGACGAATTAAGATAGAAGAAGAATGGAGAGGAGAAAAAAAGATAAAAGAGCGAATCAATTAAAGTACCTGGGAGCTCGGGTGACCAATACGGCAGACTGGTCGCCGGAGTATGTTGGGCCGGCGAAAGCTCTGTTGGAGGAAGAGAGGGAAGAGGTCAGCTCTTTATCTTTCGAAAGCGAACGAAGGCCTTGCTTCAGTCCCTCCATCTACAAAATGCGAATCCAATCAAGAACAGCTCGACGAAGCAACGTAGATTCCACACTCACAGTCCACAATAGAACTCCATTTCTCGAGAATGTGTCGCGTGGGTTCAAGGAAGAGCCGAAGAGCTAGGGTTTAGTGTTTAAGACAAGAGATTTGCCTCTGAAATGGAAGCAAAATTTCCGTCTCTCCTTTAAGACTCGACCTATATAAACGAAACTAGCCATTGACCATCTAAGTCTTCTTGGACCGCTTGATCCTTTGTCCAAAAGTGGGCCCGCATCCTTTGTGGACCGTTTGATCTTAGCAACGACCAACCGAAGCTACTGCACCTTGACAGTACGATTCAAGGAAAGGGTGTCAACAGGTCGGTTTAGACCTGTTTCATCGGCTTTAGTATAAGAATGTGTGAAATCCGAACATCAACCAATAAGAGTGCACCAATTTTAGTGTGAGAATTAGTAAAATTCAACACATGAACCAATAAGGTTGCACCAATTTTGCTTTGATTTTGATAATTCTTTTGATTTCGAATATCGGTTTAGAATCGATTTGGTTTATGTTTCATATCCGTTTCATCTTGATTTACCATGTAAATATATTCAAAAAATATGAGAAAAAAATATATATGCTTTTATGAATTCCGAATATTGATTTCTTATCCGGTTATATCAATTTTGGCCCAATTTTTAAATTCAATTTCAATTTCATCTAGTTTGATTATAGTCTTACAAAACTTCATCTCAAAACATGATTCAATAAGTTCATATCAATTTCGATTCGATTGATTTTGATTCAACTGTATTCCATTGATTCAGGACAGGTTTTGACACCCTTGATTCAAGAGATCAGAATCAGCACCAAAATGAGCCACCCCCGATTCCAATCCAATTTTAATGAATAAGCTTGAATTGGTGAAGTATTTGTAGGTCTCACTGAAAATGGATTTTCTTTTTCTCTTCGTTTTCTTTTCGGTAGCATCCATCGTATTGCATTTCATGGCTAATTTGATTACAAACGAGCCAATCCTTCCTTGTTTGGGCATCCTTAAATGGATGGGTTCGTGTAGGAATTGAGCTCCCATAGAAATTTTATTTAAAAAAAAAAATATGTTACAACTCACAATAGTCTATATATTCGGATGTTTAAAAGATGTAGAATTTCTCAAGTTGGTAAGCATGGTTCGCAACGGGATAAAAATTAAATTCATCTTTAATGTTTTATTAATATAAGGGAAAAAGAAACACACAACACCAGAGTGCATATTTCAGCATGCCCCGTCTCACATGATGAAATGTGTGACGCACACTAACACTTTTTCTCCCATTGTGACCCATGTGGGCTTCATGTGGATATTTCCATTATATGCATTGCCATTGTTGCAGTATTCTAAGTCCTCCCCACACTTGGCATCATGGGGAACCTTCTCCCTATATATATACATATGAAAAGGGAGAACCTTCTCTAAGCTCCATGCTAGGGGTGTCAATCTGTCGGGCGGGGCCGATCTCGGTCGGGCCTAACCAGGCTTGACGGTATGAAATTTTTGCACTGTGAACGCTCGTTTACTTAAACAGGCCTAGGTTTGGGGGGCATCGTATGATTTGTAATCTGATCGATCGGTGTTGGGCTTTAATCGGGCTACCTTAAACGAGCCTTAAACAAACTATAGACCTATTTAATTCTAAACGGACTTTAAACGGGCCTATCCTAAATTCATTTTTCAAGCGGATTAAACTATTGGCTTTAAAACTAATGGAGGATAACATTCACAATTTCGGAACCATATCTAAGGGAATCATGTTTTTTAAATGTAATTTAAGTTACAAGAATTACACACTTCTTAACAATTGAATGATCCAAGAACATTACAAACCTGGAAATTGGATTTTTGATTCACTGGTATACATAATACAATGAAAGAAAAAGCCTACTTTGGGCAGCTGTCTTTCCCTTCAATTATTATACTACTTTGGGAGTTGTTTGACTATGTTAGTTTTTTATAGATATTATGCACATTGTTTGTGCTCAATCTTATTATTTCAATGAAAACCAAGTTGTTTGTTGGTGCCAAACGTTTATCTTTTCTCTGTGTTGTCTTTCTTCACAATGAAATCACAAAGGTCACCATATTTCTCCTTAAAATCACATATGTCCATTGTATTGTAATCAGCTATTAGTTTAGTCCTACCTATTCCTTACTCATATTTTGTAGTATTAATGGTAGAATAGGTATTTATAATTTAAGCATTTTTCTAAAAGGGGACGGGTCGGTTGGGATAATTGAGTCGATTCTAATAGACTACTTAAGTGATTCAGGCCGGTCGGACACTCGATGGATTACTACTCTGCACCGTAAACGCCCATTTAAATCGGGCCTTAAGAGAGTCGAGCTGGGTCAAGCCTACCGATGCGGGCTCATGATTGACACCCCTACTCCAAGCCAACACCCTCTCTCTCTCTCTCTCACTTGAAATGACATTGTTGCCTCCTATGTAGGAAATTGTTTTGCATACCTCATTGATGCACCTATCTATGCCGCTTGATCGCAAAACTAATATAGAAGACACATTCCCTTTCTTTTTTTCTTTTTTCTTTTTTTCTCTCTCTCTCGCTCTTTTTATATGAAATAATCAAAATTATACTATAAAAAAGATGGATAAAGCATTCATCACATCTGTCATGATGCACATATTCGTCTGATGTAATCTAAATAATAATTTTAAAGCGTTGAAGCCAACCTTATATTAGTTTACAGAGAGGGTTCCCCACATTCGCTAAGTTGCATGTCGCGCCATTGATGGAGCAGATAATGGAATCACTCATATGAAGCCTATGTGGTCAAAATAAGAAAGAAAATAATAAATAAATAAATAAATCCTATATGAAAAGAAAATAGTATCCAGGAATCACAGATATTAGAACGACTTTGCTATTCATTATTTGTGTATTCTTACTTGTACACAACTAGAAGAGATGACCATCTCAAGCCTAATGGGTGATACTTAAATAGCGGCGTGTATATTGATTTTCTCCCCGTAATATCAATTTATTTAAAAGAATAGATAGTGTTGCGGTGAATTTTGATTGGGTGATCTTCCTAGTAGGAATGGATCTTCCACTTTAGACTTGCATAGAAAAACAAACCAAGGAGAGTCGGGTTGATCCGATAGAGGATTCTCCGATGACTAAGTCAGATTTTCTTATTAACAACATATACTCAAAAGAGTTTCACTATGAAGTGATCAATCCCCTTTTCTGGGTTTACCTTGATTTTTATATGTAATGGTTAATGAATGTGGTAGTTATGGATAGTCCCTCTTTGACAAGAAGTCTGTTCTAGGTAAGAGATCTCTTGGGAGAGTCCTGTTAGGTAAATTATCTTATATGCTTAGAAGTCCATGCTTGGACGAATCTTTTGAAGATTGCCTTCATGAGTTCAAAGCGATAAGATTTACTAACCTGATAATAAGATTTGCTGAGTTGGACTGCTCTTAATTTTCGAGATCGCACTAGTAAGCTTGTTGAGGTCAGGTCGATTGTTCGACATACCCTGTTCAGCTCATACCCTACTCAACCGGTATATAGAGATTGTAGGTACAGATCTCCCCGGGGATCATCTGCAAGCTCTGTCACACCCCGTTCTCACAAAATCGGATCGGTGATCAGGTTAACTCCGATTAACCCAAACCTGCCAGGATCATCTAATACAGTACCCAACCACAACATACACCCATCTAAGATAAACGCTCAAAAGTTCAGCGGAAGACTTAGTTTACCTGTAAATACCCTCAATATACTTGATACCTAAATTGTAGTATATAGATAAATACATGCGGGCCTGCAAACATGATATTTATAAAAAAAAGAATAACAATTCACGTATCAAGTACACAAAAATGGGTCATCAAAAGAATCAAAAAGTAAAAGTTTGTACGACGTCAATACTACGGTCCCGCAGCACAGCCCTCGCACGTGCAATTCGTATCGTGCTCATACTCCTCGGGAACCCACCAATCCTCATCGAAAAACTCAACTGTGGGGCCCGACCCTTAATCTTCAGGCTGGTGACCTGCAAAATCATCTAAAAGTGGTGTGCACGTGGGATGAGCTCACTAGCTCAGTAAGTGAAAAGAAGGACCACACAACAATCACATACATATGCACTACATGCTATGCAATTCATTTTAAACCTCATCCACCTAAACATTACTAAGTTTTTGGTTTAGTGCTACTACAACCACAGTGCGCGTATACTCTGGGTACAAGCCGCGAACTCCATCCCGCGATACGCCCATAGGGCTGTCGAAGAAGGCCCACCGTGAGTACTCGAAAAAGTATAGCATGCCGACTACCGGCTCTCAACATAAAAATAAATGACAGAAAGTAAAGGTGGTGACTCCAGCAATTTAAAAGCAGTACGATTGACCCTCTTGAATATACCACTAAGGTTGCCGACTGTCCTAATGACCAGTCGGGCGTATGTCTAACCGCCACAGTGACCCGACACCCGCGACCATTGCTTCCCCCCAAGTGATAATCCAACACCTTAACCCCTGTTGGGAAGGGTCGTAGCACGGGAAGATGATAATCCTAAACGGCATGCTCATATATGACATAGTACGATTGCATAGTATCACCGCGTCTCATTCCATGGGCCACTAATGCAATCGTTTTCAAGCTGACTACGACATCTAGTCTAATAATGCATCATGCACAGTGATCCCATCATTCATCACATAAGCACATCAATCATTTAGCATTGAGAAGTAGAACACCACACGCATGTCATAATCATATGAGGATGACTAAGCTACACATAATTTGCATGATGACATGGCTAATCTAGATACAATTGAATGATGTCAAATAAGTCTTAAAATAAAGTCAAACGTCCTCTTCCCACTTACTTGTTGTGTACAAAGACTCACGCCCGGTACGAGTGAGATCAGGCGCGGGAAACGTAAATTTTGGTGAACTTATCATAAGTGAATGGGATTAGCATTTCACCACTTTAGGGTCAAAACTAACAATATTTGATGATTAAATCATGTTTATAATCATAAAAGAAGGTCGCACCTCCGTTTTGGGTCCATTCGGACACAAAAATCACGTTGGAGGCATCTCGGGTGGGTCGGACAGCCCACTATCACGGCCCACCGATCTTCTCAGGTGGGTGGGGGGCCCACCGGTCGGTTCGTCGGTCCTGACCCACCGGTGGGGACCAAGGGCTGGTCCTCTCAGGCGGGCAGGTTAGCCCGTTGGTTGGCCCATCAATGGGGACCGAGGGCCTGCCCTCTCAAGTGGGTGCCCTCAGGCGGGCCGTTCGGCCCACCGGTCTCAACCCACCTGTAAAGGCGAAAAAATGCCATTTTCCCGAAACTTTATCCAATCTTTAGGGAATCAAATGGGGTTTTTCTAATCCTATTTTCCACACATTCAAGGTCTTATAAGATGATTCTAACCTAGATCTAAGTTAGATTTAATGGTTGAAAAGCCATCCTACCTTCTTTGTTCAATAACTTCTTCCAAAACCCCAAAATTACTTCTTAGCTGAAGAAATCACCAAATGTTTCTCTAACCTTGTAAACACTTTTTCAAATCCTTCAAAATCAACACATAGACCATCTATTAAACCTTAGGTTCATCATCTCAAGTAGGATTTACAAGATCTCAAGAAACTCTCCCCAAATTAAGGATTTTACTTGGGTTTGGTGAAAGTTTAAGGAATATAGCATTTGCTCACCTCTAATCGTAGATCTCGTGTTGGGGATCGCTCTTCAGGCGTCGGAATAGAAAGATCAAACTTTGGCGCCGCTTAAATCCATTTATTCGTCCTCCTCCTTCTCCTTTCTTCTTCTCCGTTATCTTTTCTCCCTTATTTTCTTTCTCCTCTTTACTCCTCTCACCAATTATTTAGTGTAATAAATGAGAAAATGAAAAACACAATAATGCTATTTATACTTTTTAAAACCACTAGTAACCACATGGGTGGGTCACTCAGGTGGGTGGATGCGTCCGCCTGTGACCGCCCACCTGAGGGTCGAAAATTGGCCAACAAGTGGGATTTTGATGGAATTTGACTCTCGGCACAAGGTATATTATACGTATGCACTCTAGGTTGCGGCTACATACCAGCATTATCCGTATATGGCCTTATGATATGTGCATGTGCATGGCTTGGGTACACCCATCTCCTCTGGCACTGACTCGGCCTTGTTTGGCCAACCTGTGTTCAAAGTCACCATTGCCATCATGGTCCATATGGAACCCGCCTTAACCCCCTCTGTTTCGGGTCCTACATGGTTAAACCGAGTCAACCGTGTAATTAGACCAGGTTTAAAAAGTAGGGTATCACAAGCTTGGTTCAGCCAAGGGATGACTTGGGAGGTTAAGTAAAAATATCACATGTCTTTGCTCGTGTTGTCATTGCATAATTGAGGTCAATCTCCTCATCGAGATTCCACGTGTAAGGCCGCATATCGATGCCTGATTGGTGGGCGATATTTTTACTCTCACTAAATAGGAAGAAGAAAAAAACAAGAGATGAGCCTATATACAATGATTTCATGATTAAAATTAATTATAAGGATTTTCCTATTGAAATACCCCCTAAGGTGTCAACAAAATTGTAACCTTATTTTTTTGTCCTTATAGTATAACATACTTTTCCCTCCTTTTTATTTTTTATTTTTTTTAAATAACATAATTTTTTCCCATAAAAAGTGCTTTAAGTTTTCACATAAAAAATGCTTTATTGAATTGTTTTCCCAACGAGGGTAAGTAACATCATTTCATGTAAAAAGTGCTCTAAATGGTGCATTAAAATGACTTCAAAAATTTTAAAACTTTTTTTGTATTTCAACATTAAATAATTTTTAGATATAAGACAATGGATAATTAATATGAGATCTTAATTTCTAAATACACCTAAAGAGTCGTAATTCAAACTTCTATACTTGATAAGCTTTATGGTTTTCTAGCCTTCTTTATTCGATGGTAGAGTCTGTTCATATGGAGTAAGAGCTTATATAAAATTTCAAGACATCACACCACCCACATATAAAATCATTAGGAAAAAGATCTCCAACTCCCACCACTTATCTGTCACCCATCCAATGGCTGGGAGGTAAATGGTTGGATACTGAAGTAGTTGGAGATGAGAGGACCCAAATCAGCCAATCAGTTAAGGGAAAAAAAAATGCTACCCAATACTGTTTTGTATGCTCACATACATGGGGGAGTAAGATTTACAATTATGTGGGCTAGCATAATATAAAATTTGTTTCAAAAAAATCGATTTAGTGGTGTTGACTACAGACGGAGTAAGCAGAAAGGATCCAATATTGGTAATGATCTCTATAGAGATATTATATTTTATTAATACACCTTAATGGTATGAAATATAAATTACTATATGTTGACCTAAGGCATTGTTTCCTGTGAGGGAAACTATAATTTTCTTATAGGGTTGGTCCCTACTCTCACCCCTATAAATAGTTATTACTGGCTTATTAAGTGAATGACTAAAAAAAAAAATCTATAGTGAGAAAGGAAAAATGGTAGACAACCAAAAATGACGTTCATGTTGTAATGAGAGATTGTTTGCTATAGCCATAGATTCAGGTATGTTGTTCTTGTCTTCAGAGCAATTGTTGTATGCTTGTCTGATCTCCATGCAATGTATGACGCATAAGTTTCCTATCACAGATGCACATGCTTCAGCTCCACTTCCCCATATGTGTGGGATCCAACTCCTCTCCCATTTTTAGGCTGCCCAATTAGCCATCTAATGGTGGGGAAGATTGAGACACGTATTTTAATACATGGACACACATCCCAAGTTTGGCTGATCTCTAATTCTTCGTTCACCAATTTTTGGCCAATTCTTTATATATGCACGACACATTTCTCTTTATAAATCCAATAGTTGTAGATCAATTCTCTTTTCCAAACACCCCAAAACAACTTTTCTACCAAGTAGACATCGGGAACTGAACAGATTGTACCCAATTCATGAATCGGGATTTAGCTCGTCTCTCAACCTTGCGAAGAACGATGTTGAGAAAATAAAAAATCTTTAACCCACACAAACATAGCCATCGATTTCCATATGATTCTATTTACTAGGAAGACAAAATTTATACACAATGATTACAAGCGAAAGGCATTCAGGTTTTTTCTCTTTCTTTACTTTTCTATTTTTACCCCTTAAAATGAGGAAAGGATCGGATCGGATCGGATATGTAGAGAATTTTTGAACTATAATTAAGAGCTAACGCCACCTCTCTCAGTTGGTCTTAATCTAATGTTGCATAGCCCTGTTCAAGATTCTCAACCAAAGCTTGGTCACGTCAATTTCACTTGCACCAAATGGCTAATTGGGAGATCTAGACACCATTTGACAACGTTTCATTTCTGTCATTTTTGCGTATTTTTGTTCACAGAAATAGAGAAACAACCTAAAAAGTATTTGATAAAGTTGTTTCGTTTCACTTGTTTCTAAAAATATAAATAAAAAATTATGTCTATTTACAATTCTAGAAACGACTTGGATGTTTCGTCGTTTCTATAAATGAATTTGAGAGAAAAAATAAAAAAGTTGTTGTGCCTAATAAATCTTTCAACTATTTAAACATAAAAAGAGACAACTAAGCTAAGAAAAAATGATGAGAGATAGACGAAATTTGGAGTGATGCAAAGGAGTTGGAGAATCTCATGTCTGCTGACAACACAAACTTATAGCCATGGAGTGCAATACCACTCTTCTTGGAAACTGCAGATATTTTGCTTAAACCAAAGTTTTGTTATAAAAGCAACAATGACCTAGTTTTCTTGGTCAAAGCCTTAGCCCACAGAGTTATGAACTTGAAAACACTAATTAGGGATCCTAATATCTTGAAAACACTAATTAGTAGTTAATTTTCTTTTATTTGATAAAAAAGAAAAAGAGACAACCGAACCCTATTTCTCTTTTGGGCATCCAATGATACTATAGGATTTTTTAGTGGCATCATGTCTACAAAAAATGTTTCGAGAAACAGTTTTATCAAATTCCAAAAAATCCGTTTTTGTTTTCGAAAACATGAAAAATCGTTTCTGTTGTTTCTGTTCTAGACACAAAAATAGCAGAAACGTTATCAAACAGTGCCCAAATAAATATAAATGATTTTTTCCCATGTGTGTACTCAGGTAAACATGTCCACTTAATTTGGACACTAAATGAGAATCGTACTTATATATGTATATATTTTTTTATTTTTTTTTAATTTTTAATTTTTTGTTGAAAGAGATGTCTTTAGATTGACTACTTGCATTATCGGTGTCTACAATTCACTCGACCCATTTAATTTGAGCACTAAATAAGTCATGAATATATGATTATGTACACATGTCAACTTTTATGATTTTCTGACATGGTTATTAAGCCTTAACCAAATAAAAAGAAGGACAAGGCTATTAAGCTAGGAATCGGGATTCGGATTGGTTCAACCTAAGGTTTGAAAAATTGAATCGGATCAGTTCAATCTAATGATCATGTACGAAAATTAGGGTTTAGGGGTTTTTTTATTGAACAAAATTTCAATTCATTTTGAATTGATTCTGGATGATTCCAATATGTATCCTGATTCCTATTATGTATGAACTAGATCAATCAAAATGGTCCAAAATCAGCTGGAATCAACTGGAATTGGCTAGAACCCTAAAAACCCAACATGAATCGACTGCTCTTAATTTGGGATCAAGATCGGGTCCTGCTAATTTGATCGATCCAATTTCTACTCTTGAAACCCATAGCTAGGCAGGTTTTGGAATCTCAACCCGTGAAAAGCTATAGCTCAATTCCATCCAATATGTACTTCCCCGGTTGTTATACATTGCCATGCTAGCATGGATGCACACCCAAGGGTGGCGATAGTAACTTGGTAAGGGGTACATCACATATGGGTAATTTGCCATCGGGAATTGTAGCCTGGTGAAAGAAAACCCTGGTCCCAACATCTTTTGAGTTAATTGATTGTGGGTTTGAGTCAACACGACTTACTATCGTTCATTAGTTTTACAGAAACATTGCTTGTCATATGGGAGCTTCGGCCTGGATGTATGATCACTACCATGAAACATCTTTTTTATTAAAAAAAAATATGATTAACTAAGGAATAAGGATGTAAATGAAGTAGATCAAGCTTAGACTTAACTTTCACATTCTTGTAGGATACATCACATTTGGGTAAGGAATAAGGATGCCAATTAAGTGGATCAAGCTTCAGACCTACCTTTCCCATTCTTATACTAGGATTTGTTATGACATCGGTGATTTAAGAATTGGAATCGGATCAACTCGATTGGCTGATTCGGGTTAGAATCAGTCAATACCTATTCTGGCCATCGATCAACCCGTATTGAATTTCTAGGATTATGATATATTTTGGCTGATTCCGAACGATTCTTAATCGATTTGGATCGAAATTGATTATGAAATTGGAATGCATGATTTTTGGGTTGGACCAAATTATTGGGAAAAGCTGGCCTAAACTATATTGATTTCCATCTTTGTACACATTCTGCCCAATTATAGTCCCATTGTAGGCCCAGAAACATGCAATCGGACTACCAGGACCACACAACCCCAAGCCCAGTTGGATCTTCTTATGAAAACCATTGACAATTGGGTGTCTCAGTCGGTAATTTATACTAATAGGATTTGATTGAATAACCCGTTATCGTCTCACTTGACATGTGACCATAGTTGACAAATTCACAAATAATACGGCACAGATTTTGGAGTGAATCTGAATTGGTTTGAAAAAAAATAAAAGAAAAAAAATATCCAATCAATTAAGTGTGAATAATTCACCAACAAATAGGCTCCAAAAAATTGAGTATTGAATTATTTGACACAAATTTTTTGGAATATTTACAAAGGTTCAATAGAAAAATTGAGTGAAGTGAATTTTTGAAATATAATATTTTTCTTAATCTGAATCTCATTCGTCTTTTGACTAATTTTCAAATTGGAAAAAAGGAATTAAAATTTAAAAGGTGAAATTGTTTGTAATCGGTAAATATACTATTGTTGTTGCAGGTAGAATCTGGTTCCTCATGCTCTGCGAGTGACTTGGATGCCAACAAGAAGTAAGCATAGGCAAAAGATAAGGCTAGAAGCGTGTTTAGGAGGAGACTCTTTAATGCCTAAGCCAATATATGAAGTAACATATGAGAGTTATGGGTAGAGAAAATGGAAAAGAAAAAGAATTAAAGATCGGATCCTTTTACTTGGGTCTTGCCTTGCTATTTATAGAGGGTGATGAATGTTCTTTTCATGTTGGATCAGGTCTATAACAGTAAGCCTCACTTTACCTGTAAAAATGAGTATGCGTGTGAAGAGTCCCTGATTTATGCTTACGTGGGGAATAATATCTCAATAGACTGATAACGATTTATTTTGACATGTTCTTAGGATTCCCTACCTGGCGTATTTCTTTTATTGGTGGGGTGATTATTGGTGATATACCATTGTAACACTGGCCAAAGATAGCCTTGTTGGTTCTCAAATACTCAAACCACGGTCCAGACTAGTAGGTCATCAAGACATCAACCGATAAAAGACCCGGTCGGTTCTCATTACTCCAACCATAATGACCATATTTGTTTATAAACATGACCATAACAAATAGGTCTGATTAAGGTTGGGTTGGACGGTTCTCTGACCGTGGGTTGACTATGGTTAAGTTAACCATCATAAGGTCCGCCCTCTCAGCCCAAATGGTGATCGGTCTACCAATAGTAAGTAGGTCCACATCAACAAGGAAAGCAACTGACTAGCCAATGGAAAAAGCCACCAACCTCTACATGAAGGACACTTAACGGATTTGTAAAGGTATGCCTATTCACAGACTCAGAACTCTAAACTGCTTTCTCCTCTTACTCATCTGAGATGTGATTTAGGCATCTGAGATAATTATAATCTGTGTTGTGTAGGGAGCCGGAAACTGCATCAACAATTAGTATATCACATATCAACTCGGATTGGCAAGAATTGAAATCAGTCTTAGCCGATGGGATGGAATTCCACCGAGATCCGATTCTGACTTTGGTGTCATATGACTCATAGGCCATAGCCAGCCTCGGAGGTGGTGAATCGGAGATTATCGTTTACCCCAAAAAAAAAAAA
>NC_056570.1:3308697-3322031 GCF_013358625.1 Macadamia integrifolia | reverse complement strand
AAAAAAAAAAAAAAAAAAGAGATTGTGGAATTTTTTATCCGTTATGGGTAAAAATGGCGATTGGTGGTAATTCCAACCTCCACGTTATACTCGTGGCTCAAGTGAAATTCAAATTTTCAAAAACCTCAAAAACGTTGCTGAGATGGTAGACGATTTGGAGAGTTTGGTACAAAGGGCATTATAGTAACTCACGTCGCTGATGACTGATGTTTACTGTTTGTGTTATTTACTAATTTCACAGCAAAGACTAATGAGGGAGAGTTGACGCTTGTTTAGTTTAGTTTAGTTAAGATTAAGGATTAATAAGATGATTATATAAGTGTTTTCACTCCGCCTGAATTCGAAGCACATCCCCACCACCACCACCGCCACTCTCTCGTCTCGTGTCTCTCTTTCTCCAGTCTCTACTGTTCCTTATCTCTCAGAAGAGTGGGGGGAGAGAGAGAGAGAGAGAGAGAGATATAGAGAGAGAAACTGATAGAGAAGAAAATGTCATTTGAGAGAGGATTGAAGAGTAAAGCGATAACAATGGACGGCTATGACTCATAGGTAGGGCTTTTGTAAATAAAACAGCAAAAGTGAAAAAGGAAAACACATACATTCTCCCCAGAAAAGTGCTCTTAATCAAGAAGGCGAAGAAAGATAAGGAAAAAATAAATGTTGATTTTCGGAGCAAACGAAATCGAAGATCTATCCTGCAATCGGAGATCTCGGCAGCATGAAGAGGTAGGAAAAAGTCTCGATCTATCTGTCTCTCTTACATCTTCAAATCTACAATTTTGAGTCTTCAACTCACATTTTCCAACCAATTTTCTGTAACGCTTCCGTTTTGGTTTTCCCTGTGTATGACTAGGGTTTTTGTATCATTTGACTTTATTATTTGAGGATTTGAGCTCCTCCCCTAGTTGCTTACAAGTTCTTTTTCAATCTTGTATGAGATTGCGGGGAAGTGGATCGACTTTTCTCCATTTTGATCAAATTGATTTCACTGTTGCTGCCTATTGGTTAGGTCTTGTTACTTTTGTTGGATGAACTTCATGGGCTCACTTGGTGTCTTCTTTAAGGAAATTTTTGTGTTACTTAGTCCTTGTTAATTAGATCCGAAGCCTTTTCGCTCTGGCGTTATGGATGTCTTTTTCAATTTGAACGGACAAGGTTAGATTTTGGTGACACCTTGTTATAGAACTAGAGCTTTGGCCCCGTTTGGCACTGAAATCCATAGTGAATTTTTGTATAGGCATTTGGTCATGTGAAATCTCTCATTCTACGTTATTAAGGATCCAGAAAATTTTTTGCTCCTTTCACTCGTGTGACCTGAAATGTGGATTGCTATTTGAATTATAAATTGGATGCGTCATGCATTCAAATTTTATGGATTTCACTGGCTTTTGCACTTGGTCGTTATTCACCCCCCCCCCTGTCTGGTATCCCTATTTGGGAAATAGATAGTGAAAAATTCGAGTTTTACTTTTAAAACTTTACTGGATAGTTTTTCTTGTCCGATGAGATAATGAAGATTTGGACTCTGAGCTGCTGAAAGCCGGTCTTGTGCGGAAGATTTGGGGAGGGGCTGTTGTGTCTACAATATCAGAAAATGAAATCTGACACACTGCTTGATTATGCCGTGTTCCAGCTGTCTCCCAAGCTCTCACGGTGAGAAGATTATTTAACGGTGTTTAAGCTTTTAGAATGTTTAGTAACTGCAGAATTTTGATTTTCTGTACTTGTTTCTTTTCTTTTGGCAGATGTGAGTTGTTTATATCCAGTGGTGGGGCGACAGAGAAGCTTACATCAGGTCTGGTAAAGCCATTTATTACACACTTAACAGTTGCAGAAGAACAGGTTGCTCGAGCAGTTCAGTCCATCAAACTTGAAGTTGAGAAACATAAAAATGCTGGAACATGGTTCACAAAAGGGACTCTTGAGAGGTGGGGCACATGTTTTTATTTTTATTTTTTTTATTATCAACTGAAAACATGGTTTGACTAATGTGATCCTGAATCCACTTCATAATGGAATGGTGCGCTTGCCAGTAGTCATTTCATCATGAAGAAGTGAGGTTGCCTCATATTGTTGTCTTAATTTGGGCATCCTGGTTTCAGGTTTGTCCGATTTGTTAGTACACCAGAGGCTTTGGAGATTGTCAATACATTTGATGCTGAAATGTCTCAGTTGGAAGCAGCACGGAGGATTTATTCACAACGAAGGGAAGATAAGCTGCCCGGTTCATTTGGTATGTCAGATAATCCTTTGCTTTGTTTTTTTGTTTTATTTTCTCAAGTCATTTGCTAACTCCGTTTTGATGGATATTAAACTTGTGCCCTTTCACCTTGGATTGGTTTTTATGCGTCAAGGCTAACTTCCTTGTCGGATGCAACATTGCATTTGTTTCCATTCCCTTAACTTTGCTGTCAATTTCTTGTAGAGGCAATTTTGGTATTGATTTCAATTGTCACTGTGTTTCATAGCTTTGGTTCATGTAAGAGTTCATGTGGATTTCCTTTTTTCTTGTTGATAGATTTTTACAGAAGTCTATCCTTTGAATGCTCCAGTATGGAGGAGTGATTTGATTCAGATTGAGGAACTAAAAGAGCTAGGGGCAGACCTAAAATGACCATAGGAGAAGTGATGAGGAAAGACATGCATAACTTAGGCCTTATATCAAGTATGACCTCCATTAGAGCTGATTGGAAGGCAAGGATACATGTAGCTGACCCCATTTAGTTGGGATAAGGCTGAGTTGTTGTTGTTGTTGTATCATTGTGCCAGTTTTCTTCAAGTTGACATTTTTCTTTTGATATTTTAGACATAGTTGCAACCCTGCCAGTATGTTGCTAAAATGTGTTTATAGATATTGTAGTCTTCTTCCCTTTTCCAGTTAGACATCAGTGGAACCTTTTAAGCATAGTTTGCAATGGCAAGGAAGGTTCAAGGGGTGGACAGTCGATTTAACGGCTTAAATTGCAGATTTTGTGAGGAAAAGTTTGAAAGGATGAGTAGTTGTTACTGGGAAATAACAAATAAATAAAGGGCAGGTTTACTGCCAAGTTATTGGGTTTGTGTTGTACCCTGAACTCACTGTTTATCTATTAGAACTCCAAAAATGATCAGAAATGACTGTGTGTGGCAAGTGGAGTAGATTATCCTGGAAACTGAGTTCAGTGTCCTTGTTATGTGGACAGAAGGAAATGGTATTTTCTGTTTAAAGTCAACCACGCAAAGATAGATGCAGATAGTTGATTAAATATTATGGGACTCCTGAATATATTTGGGTTAAACTGAATGTGTACAAGGTATGCCTGATCTTTGTTGTTACCTTTTCTTTTTAAAAGTCTTATTGTAAAGGACCTATAAAACAAAGGGGGAAACACCTTTTTTATTTAAGAATAATTCTTAAAGAGATTAAAAAAATGTTTAATCTTTGATGGATGGGCTTCATGGCTGTGTTGGTCTCCTGAACATCTTTAGATGTTATACTGATGAAAAAGGTGAAGTCTTTACTACATCTGCTCTGAGATTTTGTTGGTGTCTCAATGTGAGTGTGTGTACCATTTCCTGATTCAGATTTGAGTGCGGGATCATATTTTGGACATGCCTTTGTTAAAGACTCATTTTGTAATGTACTTGGTCTTGATTCAGAAAAAGGTATTAGTTGTGACTGGTAGGATGCCACCATTACAGTCTGACTATTTTCTGTCTCCATGTTTGCTCCAGGTGGAGATACTGGAGCCCCAGATGCAGCTGACATAACCAAGTAAGTTCTTCCTGTGCTTCCTGTTGTTTTTGTTGCTTGCTATGTACCTACCTTTAGATTAAATGGTGCATTGCCGATTCTTAGTGATGTAAGGTGGTTTACCTAGGCAAACACCCCAAATAATAATAGCAATTCCACACCATTTCAGATCTGATATACAGATCAAGGATTCAAATAAAACACAAAATCTGGGAAAAACTAGAGCTGAACCAAGAGAACTTTTGTAACTCACAAAGTAGAGGTATTATGGGACTATCACACCTGGTCGAATGATGCTTGGACCCGGGCCTCTCATCCACAACTATCTCAGCTGTTTGACATCCTATCTTAGGATTTTTGGAGCAGCAATGGCTGTAGATTTCAATTCTTCATTAATTGTAAACTAGTTACAACAATCTCTCTTATATAGGGGAGGGTACAATTGTACAAACTAGAAAGTAAACCAAAAAGGAAACTAACGTAAAAATAGAAACTAATTGACTTTGGTAACTAAAGACTACTTGTTCACTAAGAAACTAACATAAATCAATAAAAGACAACAGAGGGACCTTCTAGAAGGCTAACCCCACACATATCTTGTGCTTGACTGGTCAAAACACAAGACAGAAGAGGGCAGCAGTGTGACAGCTCACAGGAGAGGATAATAGAAACTTTGGCTGCTGCAGCTGGCTGGATCGATGGGCAGCAAGGCTGGCTTCTAGAAGACTTCAACTGGAACTTAAATACTGTAGTAAATCCACCATAAGGAGGCTGGTTCGTTGGCCCTAATATGTGGGCCAGAACTGGAGAAAATTGGGGCCAGGCTGGCTGGCTCGATAGCCCAAAACAGGGCTGGTGCTGATTTTCTTCTTTCTTCTTTCTTCTTCTGTAGTGTAGGCCAGCATGGGTCTCTACATCACGTAGTCTCCAATTTTGTTTATTTTTGCTGTCTTTTTTGTTCTCATCACTAACAAACTAAAGGTGGGATGCTTGATTTAATGCCTCTTGGGTAGTTGGGTTGCTCATAACCTGAATTTTTTCTAGTTGAAAGATACTATGACCTAATGATGTTTATTTTCTTGACCAATGAATTTTTTTTTAAAATTTTTTTACAGGGGGTAAAAAAAAAAATAACTAGAGTGTTCATCACTGAACTAGCTCGATTTATTTTGTGACAAACAGACAAGCTTTCACACATGAGAAATTGTTAAACTGCATTCTCTATTTGTTGGGAAAACAATGCTTTTTTGGGGGGAAAGGGATGGGGATGATCAGTGTGAGCTGCATGGTTAGGGTCTGAAGCACCATCAGTTGGATGTTTGAGATAGATGAAATTGTACACTGATTGTGCAGATGTATGAAAACTATAGCGATGACTTGGCTCCATTTGGCCTGTTTACGTGTGTTCTACACTCCGTTTATCAATTTTTGGTCTTGAATCAGGAAGGAGCTTCTGAGGGCAATTGATGTGCGACTTGATGCTGTTAAGGATGACCTGACCATGGCTCTTGCCCGAGCGTCTGCTGCTGGTTTCACCCTTGAGACTGTCTCTGAACTCCGGCTTTTTGCTGATCAATTTGGTGCTCATCGCTTAAAGTAAGTTTAAGAAAAATCTTATTTTTTGAAACATCAGTGGGCTTTTCCATGGTTAGGTGTGAGTTCTATGCAGTCTTAAGTTTGTCGATAATGAGGTCTGCCTTTTATCTGCAAGAGAGTCTGAAAACTTTTAGTAAGTGGGATCCTCCTTTGCAGTGACTTTCCCACTGCTTAAAATTGTTTTGGTAGCCTCTTTGTGAACTCTAGGCTTGTACGAAATTAATATCAGAGCTGTTTGGCCTTTTCTATTGTATAAAAATGGAGAAGCTTACACTACGGTAATCTGTACATGCAACATACTGAATATTAAGGAGGGCGTAAAAGAAAAGAAAGAAAACATATCGTTTGTTATTTTTGGAAGTTTGAAATCAGAAAGAGAACAAAAGAAAGGATAGATTACATCATTACCCCACTGGGTATTGATTACTTCAGATACCTCACCTGCTTTTTCATTTACCTCCCTTGGGCAGTGAAATCTGAGATGGTGTTAATTTATCGTGTTAGATTGAAGTAACTTTTTCTCAAATGTAATCGAACTACTAAAAAAATTTCAGTTTGTCATACAAGTTTTGTGTTTGACACCAGCACATGGGACAAAGGGTTTTGTCAACCAAGAAAGTTTTCCACTAATGTTAAACGGCATTGAGTGCTTGTCAATGTAAACCTAGTTTTGTCATTTCGGTGCCACCAAACATAATCATTGTTAGATTGTTCAGATCCAAAGCTGGAAGGTCCAAATGATGCAATCATCTGATGCAATGGTTGGACCTGGAACCTTCTTGATTCCAAATGATTCAATCATCAATTTTCTGGAGCATGTGGATATTAAAGACCCAATTTGGAATGACAGGTGGCTTTTCCTGTCAGTTGGGCTGCAAGTTAAAAAACCCCATTGGTCTCCGGGGCATGCCTGGCACCACCTTGATGAGAAGGTGAAGGCCATAGAGGAATGGGATCCCCTATCAAAAGTATATGAGTTACGATCTTTTTTTGGTCTGCTAAACTGCTCCTATATTGTACAAGAGAGCTCTGGTGCTATCTTTCGCAGAAGTTGTCAAGAAAGGTCAGGTCAGATCACTGGGCCTGGTGATATGATTGTTTGGCCTGGCTCTGGGTTACCACTGAGTTTGAAAGATATGTTGCCTGTTTCATTTTTTTTTTCTTCTGTTGAGCTAATAATGTCTTTTTGAGGTGGTGCCTGTGCATATTATTTAGTAAAGCATGGGGGTTGTCACCATATGGGCATGGTCGAATTTCATATCCATCTCCCCCTTATTTTGTGTGTGTGTGTGTGTGTGTGTGTGACTAAGAAAAAGGTTTGTATATTTGCAATGAACATTTTACTATCATAGTGTGGTTTTTTTTTTTTTGGTTTGCCGCGTGGCAGATTTGCATGGGCATGGGTGGGTTGATGTGATGGAGGACACCCTAAATCAAGCACTAAAAGTGGTTCAAACTGAGTTTAAATTTCATTACATATCCATCTCCCCCTTATTGTGTGTGTGTGTGTGTGTGTGTGTGTGTGTGTCTAAGAAAAAGGTTTGTATATTTGCAATGAACATTTTACTATCATAGTGTGGTTTTTTTTTTTCTTTTGGTTTGCCGCGTGGCAGATTTGCATGGGCTTGGGTGGGTTGATGTGATGGAGGACACCCTAAATCAAGCACTAAAAGTGGTTCAAACTGAGTTTAAATTTCATTACATAAAAAAATGCCATTTCAAGTGTAATGGGATTTAGTGGCATTTTTATAACTTTGTCACTTGAACTCACTTTTAAGGCAATTCCCTGCTTGTTTTCCACCTTTTAACTTGACCAGTGTGGTGGGTGTGGGGTCTTCTATCACATGGCCATATCCATGATTGCTGATGTGATAAGTAATGGTCGATATAGTTGCTCATATAAGGATACAAAATTAATAGAACCTTCTTGTTTATGTTAATTTCCCCTTGAAAAACTTGTGGTCACTACTGCTACAGGATATAGTTTCACTCCTATGCCTTGTGGAAAAAAGAAAAGTTGATTCATTTTACATGCCTTAGTGCAGATTGAATAAGACCCACATCACCAATGGGTAATCACAAAACCACATTTTGGTTATCAGCTGTGTATTTTATGATTTTATCACCTCATTCATTAGGTGGATATTTTCCCAGATGATAACAGGTGATTCTCATTAAGAGTAAGAAGATGTGGCTGCTCTGGTTGTTTTTTTTTTTCATCCATTGTTCGAATGAGAGTTATATTTCTTTTGGAGATTTTCAGATTTCAGAGAATGATGTCAAGTTTCTTTGTATGTTGGCTATTATATTTTTGGTTTCTTTACTGTTCTTTTTCTCTGCAGTGAAGCTTGCGGCAAGTTCATCTCCCTATGTCAGAGAAGGCCGGAATTAATCTGTGCTTTGAAGACTACAGGCAATGATCAAGCTGTCCGAACCTCTTCTGGTTCAGATATGTCCATTGATGACCTTGTCGAAGAAAGTGTTCCTGCCAGGCCTTGTTGGCCCCACCAATCTCAGAGCCAGTTTCACAATCAGCAACATCAGCAGCAGCAGCAACAGACCTGCCAAGACCTTGATGCTACACAACCCCCTGAACACTCCAAATCCTCCATTTGTCAACAACCAAAATCTTCCTTCACCTTCCCAATACGGCGTTCCAGTGATGGGGATGAGAGCGGTGAAGGGACCATTGAGAAGGAGAAGGACAAGGAAGAGAGTGTGACCGAGTTGTCTCAGGCTAGTCGGCCGTCGAGGCGGCTGAGTGTTCAGGACCGGATCAATTTGTTTGAGAGCAAGCAGAAGGAGCAGTCTGGGAGTGGTGGTAAGGTCCCATCAGGGAAGTCTGTTGAGCTTCGAGGCTGTCTTCGGATGTGTCATCCACTCCTCCTGTTGTGGAGAAGGCCGTTTTGAGAAGATGGAGTGGGGCCAGTGACATGAGTGTGGACTTGAGTAATGATAGGAAGGAAACAGAGGGCAGTTCAATCACACCTTGTTCTTCCACAAATTCTCAGACCCAGTCCAGCAAGTCTAGCAAATTTGCCGGTACGCATGAGGATCGCAAGGATGATGTGGGATCACACGACACAGCCACAACTTCAAAGGTTGAGTTCAGGGGCTCGTCAGGCCTATTGGATGATTCTGGATTGAAAGATCTGCCTATTACCCAATCCCGGGTTACGGATTCTGAAGCCCAAGTGACAGCTTTGTTTGGCAGCTCAGAGGATGGTCATTCAAAAGATCGACTGGCATCTCAAACTCAGGTGAATGTATTGACAGGAAAATTAGAAAAGGTGGGGTGGAAAGATCAAGAACCTTTTGAGAGCCAGTCACACTCTTATTCAGGCTGGGGTGAAGTTGATTTGAAGAATCGAACAGTTTCTCAGGCCCAATTTAGATCTTATCCTGGTGGAGCTGAGCAATCTGGATTACAAGATCAGACTTCACCTCAAAACATGTCCAGAACTCCTTTTGTTGGAACTGAGCTTCCAGAAGTTAAAGACCAAGTTGCATCTCAGTCGCAGTTCTTGGTTCTTTCTGGTCAGGATGCAGGTCAGATGTCATATGGAGCTTCTGTGAGCAGAACAGACAGTGTTGAACTGAGAGATCATTCTGCTTCCCAGGCTTTATTCAAGGATTCTCCCAGTGCAACAGTGAACACTGGATCAGATTTAAGACAACGACCAGTTTCTCATAGTCTGGGTAAAGCTTTCTCAGGTAAGTTGGGAGGAAGTGCTGAATTGAAAGACCAAGCAGCCTTCCAGGTTCAGTACAGGGGCTTCGAAGGTGATCGGTTGGGTCGTCCATCTCAGTGGAGCTCTTTCCCAGGAAAAATGGAGGATGTTGGGAGGAAAGAATTGGAATCTTTGGGAATGGAACATGGAGATTTGACCCCCAAAGTGGAAAATAATCTTCACAGAGCAAAGTTGCAGCGACAGAGGTCTCAACCTGAACAGAGCAAGAAGTCACAAGGTAGGAGGGGTGAAAGCACTCCTGTCAATGGAAACAGTGAAATGTTTTTCCCTCGGAGAAAGATTATTGAAAGTGCAGAGGGGGTTGGTTCAGCCACAATAACCCCAGTTGAGCAAATTCAGAAGATAAGGCAGTCAAAAGGAAGTCAGGAACTCAATGATGAGTTGCAGTTGAAAGCTGATGAGCTTGAGAAGCTTTTTGCAGCGCATAAGCGTCGGGTTAGTGGAGATCAGCCTTCTTCTGTTCGGAGAACTAAGGGACTAGATGCACAGGTGGAGCAGGTTGCTAGTGCAATGTACAGGACATCAGATGAAGTTACTCCTGCTCGATTGCATGAAAAAAATCTAGTGAGGGAACCTTTTAGTAGTTCCAGTGACATGGTGGAGTTTGATTTCAGTTCTTTAATAAAGAAAGTAAATAGTCAGGACCATGGTAGTACTCTTGGGCAGCATATTACTGAGTTTGGTTCGTCCGAGGATTCTAGAGGAAAGTTTTATGATAGGTACATGCACAAACGAGAAGAAAAACTGAGGGAAGAATGGAGTTCAAAAAGGGCTCAAAAGGAAGCAAAGATGAAATCCATGCAGGATAGTCTTGAACAGAGTAGAGCTGAGATGAAAGCCAAGCTCTCAGGGACTCCAAGCCAGCAGGACACAGCTCTTCATGCTCGTCGACGTGCAGAGAAACTCAGATCTTTTAACATTCGTTTAGCCAGTAAGAACAGGGAGCAGGTATTCTTGTTTTGAGTTAATTTGGGGTATGTGTAACTATATATGCTATGGACTGGTAGATATGGATGTTTTATTTTGAGAGAGTGGGAACTGAACCAAGAACTTAGTTCTTGTCTTCTTGAGTGGTGGTTCATAGTTAACCCTTATAAGGTTTTCTTTTCTGGCAGCAGCCAATAGAGTCTGTCCCGAGCGAAAATGATGAAGATCCATCAGAATTTCCTGGAGAGACACAGTATGGACAAGATATATCCTTCAATGAGATAAATTCAGCAGATGGCTCTTCCAAAAGTACTCAATCCATGAAGCTTTTGCACAGTAGAAGCTCATCTTCATCTACCCCTCGAATCTTAGCAGTGCCAGCGACACGATCATCTGCAAAGGGTTCCAATCCCAGTTCTGGCAGGCGACGGACTCAACCAGAATACCACCTTGCACAGTCTGTTCCCAATTTGTGTTACTTAAGAAAGGAGAACACAAAACCTTCAACAGGAATCAGCAAGACAGCTTCTCGTTCACAGTTTAGAAATTTTAATCGCAGCAAGAGCATCAGTGAAGAGCTACCACTTGTTAAGGAGGATAAGCCACAGCGATCTCAGTCCATGAGAAAGAGCTCTGCTAGTCCTGGTGAGTTTAAGGACTCATCACCTCAGAACTCTGATGGTGTTGTTTTGGCACCGGTAAGATATTGTAATGAACAAACTGACGAGAGCCTCTATGGCCAATCTCCCAAGAATGCTGTGTCAAAGCCCGTATTCAGGAAGGGTAATGGAATAGGTCCTGGGGCTGGTGCTGGTTTGGCTGATATGACAACTTTAATGGAATCTGAGGACCTGAAAAACAAAGAAGAGTCTGATGAAGCGGCTGATCAGCTAGAAGATTCAGTAGACATGGTCAAGGGGGAAGAGGAGGAAGAGGAAGAGTTTGGAAGAGTGACTGATGAAGAAGGTTTTAAGGCTGCATATTTTCATGCTGATTCAGATAATGAGAAATCACAAGTGAGCCACGACTCAGAAAAATCAGGTGATCCTGGGTCAGAAAATGGCGATTCCCTGAGTTCACTTTCTCAAGTGGACCACAACCTGGTAGTTGCGGCTGTTTCAGGGCCTGTTACATTCCATGCTTCTGCAGTGAATGTGCAGGACTCACCAGGAGAAAGCCCTGCTTCTTGGAACTCTCGGGTGCATCATACATTTTCTTGTGTTAACGAGACATCAGATATTGATGCCTGTGTGGACTCTCCAGTGGGGAGCCCTGCATCATGGAACTTACACTCCCTCAGTCAGGTGGAATCTGATGCAGCTCGAATGAGGAAGAAGTGGGGCAGTGCTCAGAAGCCAGTTCTTCTTACTGCTAATACTTCACATAATCTTTCACGAAAGGACATGACAAAAGGGTTTAAGAGGTTATTGAAGTTTGGGAGGAAAAGTCGTGGGTCTGAGAGCCTGGTAGACTGGATATCTGCAACTACTTCAGAAGGAGATGATGACACTGAAGATGGCCGGGATCCAGTCAATAGGTTCTCAGATGATGTGAGGAAATCAAGAATGGGTTCCTCACAGGGTCACCCTTCTTATGATGGTTTCAACGACGGCGAGTTGTTTAATGAACAAGGTATGCTAAATTCCGGTTGCATTTTTCCTATATATCATATCAATCATCAACACAGGCACTGTTTTTCACTGGTTGTACTTCTTAAAATCTGCCACCAGCTCTGAAATCTAGCTGAAGCACATTAAATCTAATATATCTCTTCTTTTACTCGTGGAGCCCAAAATTTGAACAGAGACCAATGATATCCTATTATTCTGTTATTTCTGTGGGGAAATGGATCTGTGATCTTTCCCCATGATGGTTGTTGTCAGTCACTAGGTTATCATAAAATTTTCTGAGGATGAACTGGTTGAAACATCACTGGGCCACAGAGCCAACTAGCATATCCACCCAGCTACTTGGTTCTTTATGATACATTAGTATATTCATGATTTTCTTAAGCAAAGGCATTGCACTTTTTTCAAGCCTATAATAGCTATTGTTTGCTTGTGATATATATAGCGCAACAAGAAGATCCAGGTTTTGACTAGTTGACATGCTGTCCCACCAGTTGAGTTGGGAGCCAGTCCCAACACGGGTTGATGCAATGTTCAAGTATGGTTACTGTGATCAGTCATTGTGGTTGGGTCTGGACGAATACATGGAAATTTTGTTGAATCATTTCTGTAAGATGTTGCTTCCTTAATCCTATCAGTGGGGTATGAATATTTGTGGTTGTTGAAACCTAAATTCCACAACTCAGCTATTTCATCTTTGTTACCCACTCTACTTAGTAAGAAGGAACCTAGATCTATCTTTCCTCGGTGGCTGGATATTAAGTTCCGGTTCATCAACGATTTTAAACGTTGTTGCTAGTCATCTCTTGATACACTTCTGTGATCTATCTCTTAGGGGAAGTTGATATACTACTCAAGAATGGGCTGAAATATTTAGAAGACATTTATACATGCCACTTGGATTCTGGATTTGGTAACAGGATATCTTTTGTTCTTGCAGTTCAAGCCTTGCGAAGCTCTATCCCTGCTCCTCCAGCCAACTTCAAACTGAGAGAGGACCTTCTATCAGGAAGCTCGCTAAAAGGTGTACTACTGAACCTGCTTCAACCCAATGCCATTTTCTGTATTCTTGAATAAAATGGACAAAGAAACTTGCTAGCATGTTGGGCTGCAATAGGAAATTGTCTATAAAAAAAATTTGACTAGGTTGAGAACCATCCAGTGTCTAGGGCGTTTCTTTGTCCTGGGCTATTTCTTATTTTGTTATTTGTATATTTTTTTGGTGGGGGTCAAAAGGCCTTTTATTTCCTGACAGAACAATCATTTCAACCATTGCCTAATTTCAACAATCCATTAGAATGCAAGGGTTACTTTCACTGGAACTGCACAGGATCTGTTACCAATGGTTGCATTTTTGTGTTTGCTATTTGTCATGGGGAAAGGAGGCTGGCTGCTTTTCTTTCTCAGGTTCTCCAACAGTGTTAATGATACCTACATTTTAACTCTTCATACTTATGGTTTTGTGGTTAAGTTGATACCTATTATAGCAGATAAGGTTTTCAGGATGAGAATTCCTTTGGTTGTTTGTGTCCTAATTTTGATTTGTGTTACACCACTCCTGTCCTGCCCTAAACTTCTTTCCGGAGGAATCTGTGAGACAGTAGTCAGAAGCCATGTTCTTTGGATGATTTTAACCATATGATCAAAAACTAAAATGTTGAGTACTCCCTTCCCCCCCGCCCCCCCCACCCCCAAAAA
>NC_056570.1:3287144-3308661 GCF_013358625.1 Macadamia integrifolia | reverse complement strand
AAAAAAAAAAAAAAAAAAGAGGAAAATTCTACAAGGTTGATGGATTAGATAGGAAGACAAAGGATGAATGGAAATTTATAAATATCACTGCATTGGAAAGCTAGTCTTGAAGGTGTATGTTGTAGGTTGCAGGAAAGAGAAAACTCAGAAATAAAAAGTTGCAGGTTTCTGATTGGTTGATTGTTCCTTGTCTGAAATTTACAGCGCCACGGTCATTCTTCTCTCTTTCATCGTTCCGGAGCAAGGGGACCGAGTCAAAGCCCAGGTGACAGCTGAGAACTGAAGTGTTTGGATCTCAGGGTATAAAGATTCCTATATATATGTAGAGCTGGCAGTTGATTTTGAATAGAGGTAGATTATATATAAAATCCATGCTTCTAAAGGGGTATAATATGCCACAATGTATTCTTCTCTTCCATGGCCTTCCAAGGCTTTCGGTTTCTCATTTTGATTTTAGCTAGTGTCTACCCCTCCATTAGTGGTGTTGAAATTTGTAACATTTGTCTCAAGTGAAAAGTTGCCAATTGGTGTAAAATTATCCTTAATATTGTGAGTCCAGGTATTAATTTCCCCCCTTTACTGTAGTCATTTTGTATGCTTGTATATCAGAATTTACAACTTGTAAGAATTCAGAATGTCTACAGTTAAACCAGAGGAGAGTGATTGCATGGTTACACAATTCACGGCATCTAAAGATGGTTTACGTTCCATTCCTTTCTGTGAATGTGCAAGTGCATGTGCAACCGGTAAATTAGAGTTAAATATTTTTGGTTTGATGTACATGTTAGAGCATTAATCATTGTAATTTGTTCAATGTTACTTTGCAGTGTCAGTATGGAGAGAGTTTGTAATACCTTCCGTGTCCCTTCGATATTATATGGAAAGAATGGACTGATTTGCTACTATTCTGCATGATTGTCAAATTCTCCCAGGAAAATGATTCTGAAAGCCTACCCTTGAGATGGGGTGATGGAGACCCAGAATTTTCTGGTTTTGTTAACTTTGTACAGGCATTTTGGATTCCAAATTCCTTTTGGAGAATCAGAAAGTCTTAAGTGCTTGTACGTTTGTTGAATTAGGGTTGTTGGAGTGTTGATTATATTTTTGCGAACTCATGCAAATCCAATGGTGCCAGGGGGTTTTGATCTGAACCATTGGTGCGGGAAATTATACAAGACCATTATGTAACCTAGTCCTAAACTCAGTCTAGGTCAGTCAACAGGACGGGCAACCAGGCCATATTGCAATATTATATAATAATTAAAACCGAATAATTTTAAAAAGCGTAAATCAAAATTGAATCGGTTGGATTCGTTTTTCTTCTGTTCTTATTCAATTTCATTCATTCGGTTTTATTTTGGTACCGATATGGTTTATTTGGGTTATTCAGGTTAATTCGATTTGGATTAGGTGTACTCAAATTTTATTTGGTTTGATTTTTCGGTTCAAACCGGCAGTTTTTTAGTTTTTTATTCTTGAACTGAAATTAAATTTTATTTTTCAAAACTAAAATTGAATCGTTTTCTTTTTGTTTGATTTTAAACCGCCGGTTTCCATTCCGGTTCTAAATTGACAACCTTAGGGGAGGGAACCAGGTTGACCAATGGATCAAAGCTGTTGAATATTGAATTCCAGGTAGGCCATGGTGAGGGCAAATGTGATTTTCTTTCTCTTAAGAGAGTTTCCTCTGTGTGGAAATGGATCAGCGAATTCATCTACTATGTTCGATTGGTTCATTATGTTCGGAGGTTGTAGATTTCGACGAAGATCAACTTCAAAAGTATGAGAGCAATGCAAAGCTGCTCTACAGAATGGGTAAGATTCGTAAGAACGTAACGTGAAAGAGGAACAAGATCAGAAACAGTGTTTGAAGTTTTTATCTTTCTTTAATGGATAGAAACAGAGTCGTATTCATATAAGGTTCCGAATGGGATGGAAGGATGACCTTTTCTACTGAACTCTCGGTCTCGTTGGTGCATCTAAGTCATCAATGGGTATGGGCATAACTTGGCTTGGAAGGCACGACAAGGAGGAGCTCTGGCCTCTGGGTGGGTAACGAACATGGTGGATTCAAGTCTCAGTGCAAAGCTAATTAAGTAGGTTGAGACATCAATGCCTCATGGGGTTCGTCTGACGAAAAGGATTAATCAATCAGTTAAGGGAAAGGAGACTTGTACACGGAAACCAACCAGCGAGAAGAAGATGAGAGATGTTGACTTCTCATCAGTCATCTCTACGCTCTCCCAACATAATCTCCTCCTTTCTCTGCTCCATAGGGATTTCATCTCTCGACAGATCTCAGAATTAATTGAGAGAGAAGAAATGGCATCACTTACTCCTGGAGTTCTATTGAAGCTACTTCAGAGTATGAATTCTGATGTGAAGGTACGAGGGGAGTATCGATCTGTTCTTCTACAAGTTATCAGCATTGTACCAGCCCTTACTGGTTCTGAGTTATGGCCAAACCATGGCTTCTTCATTAAAGTTTCAGATTCTTCACATTCAACATATGTCACTCTATCAAAGGATGACAATGAGCTCATTCTAACAAATAAATTGCAACTTGGTCAATTCATCTATGTGGAACGAGTGGAGGCTGGAACTCCAGTTCCTACCATTGTTGGGGTCCGACCTATTCCTGGTAGAAATCCTTGTGTGGGTAATCCTAAAGATCTTATGCAGATGTTAGCTCCTTCGGAGACTAGTCCAGTATCATCAATGAATCGTGATGGAACTATTTCTTCAAAGTCCGGTGAAGTACTAATTGATGGGATGCAGGACAGCCCAAGACACAGAATTGTAATCAAGGAAGAGAAGGTGGTCGTTGCATCTCGGTACATGCAGGGTGTGTTGAGTTCGATTTCAAAAGGAGCTGAAAATGAATCCAGCGAAGCTGGGAAGTCTAATGAGAATAGTACAATTAAGAAGGTTTCTTCCTCCAAACCCAAACAAGAACTTAAAAGGTCAGGTATGATTCCACCCAGATACAAAAAATAGTCATTTGAAGTGTTTGTGGAAGTTACGTGACTGTTTGAAGATTAATTGTTGATTGATTGGTGATCACATCAACCTCTATCATACCTGTAAAGAAATTAGAAACTTCTCACAACATATATTGACTCTTAATTCAAGCTTCTTATTATATCTACTGTTCCTTTCTTTTGTTCAATTTAATTAGTAGTTGTAAACATGATTTAGTGATTGTAATTGGTTCTAGCATCACAGACAAGCCCATCGACTCCTACGCACAATCGTGCTGATGCTCCTAAATTGAAGGCAGAGGCTACTGGTGGCAATGCCAAAGAGGCTTTAGTTCCAGCAAAGAGCTCTGCTACTAAACAGAGCACTTCTAAACTGGACAGATCCAACTCAAGTTGTTCCTTGAACAGCAGAGATAAACGTCAAGGGCATGATAGCATCTCCTGGGACTCCCTTCCTGCCAACCTTGTCAAGCCTGGGAAGGTAGATTCCTTCTCTTCCCATTTTCCCTTTTCCTCAGCTGGGGTGTTCTAAGAAGCAAATATATATGGACTGTTTCATTGCATTTAAACTCGGATCTACACCGCAATCTTCTATAAGACTGCAATTAAGTTAAGCTATGCTGTTACTTGGAGGGTCCAACCCAAAAGCTTAAGCTATTATCTGGAGATAGCCCAATGGTATATCATAATACATCTAGGGTCTCAGATAACTGATGTGAGGCTATACCTTTGTAACTCCCAACATCTCAACTCATCATTTTTGGGATTTTCACTTTCTTTGAAATGATTCTATCAATTCCTACCATTATCAATAAGTTCAACCTTGTAATGGGTTATTAATGGCTCTAAAGGCATGAATTACGTTACTCTCTCTATGGGTTGCAATTCCATATAATTTCTCCCCGTCAAAAAAAAAAAAAAAAAAAAAAATCTTCAATGTATTTATTGGTTTCTCACATCTCTTGTTATTATTTCACAAGGAGGTTTTGAGACGAAGAAATTTAGCTTCTTTGGTGGCAATACAAGCTCAGAAGGAAGCATCTACAGCTGCATCCCTTGTCAAGTGCCTGAGGTAAGCATATTTCTTAATCTTTGGATCTTGTATCACCATCTCGAAAACTTAGAATTATAATGACGCATATGTTGTTCATATATCTGAGATATGAATACGGAATCTGTTGAATAAAGTGGGATGATCGACGAAATACTACTTGAGGGTCCAACCCAAAAGCTTAAGCTGTTAGGTAGAGATAAACCGATAGTATATGTATGAGGGTGCATCTTGTTGTCACTAAAATGGTGAAGTGAGAAGTTTTAACCTTCTTTTGATTACCCTAGTTTTATTCCCAAAAGTTATTTAATGTAGGGGTTAAAAAGGGTTTTGACTTTACGGGTTAAAAAGGGTTTTGACTTTACACTATGTTATTATTAAAAGTTCTACATTTTTTCGAGTAGGTGTGTCGAACGACAAGATTTAGAAATTTGCCCTTGTTTTGAAAAACAAAGTGTGTTATATACTAAAATTGAAAAAAAAAAAGAGTAAGGTTACGGATTTTTTCTCACAAACCTCTGGTTAAAACAAGAATTTCCCTACGAAGAAACATCCAAGGTCTCACATAACCAATGTGGGAATGTAACTCTACAAGTCCTGAAATCTCAACAGGATTTGATAATTTTGAGATATTTTAACATCTTGATTCTTTGTTGTTCAGTATGTTTGCGGACCTTCATGTGTCAGCCTCTTCAGACAATCCCCATCTCACTTTCTCCAAGTTTTTCACTCTTCACCAGTTTACAGATGAACTGACTGTATCAGTTGTATCAAAAGATAATAGCTCTCTTCATGTCTTCAATAACAAGTCTCCAGCAGACATAGATATGTGTGGAAGGAAGACTCTTCTAAATCTCAATAGAAATGCTCTGACTTGTACAAAGCCATTGATAGAATCTGAAAGATTAGAATGGGCAAAAGGGAATGATACTAAAGAGATTCAAGAAGTGAGGGAGATTCTCCTAAAAGAATCAGAGTCTTGGTTTTTAACATTCTTGGATGGTGCTCTAAGTGCTGGGTTTCATGTGGGAAGCCATGAGAAGAAAGGAAGGGACAGTCTGAGAGGTCGGCAGAGAGCAGCATCAGAGGACCAGATCGCAACGACATTATCTCAGCTTAAGCAAACAAGTGTCTGGTTGGATAAACTACGAAGTAAGGCAGGCCCAGAAGACAATGGATTGGTTGAGACTGTTGATAAGTTGAAGCAGAAGATCTATACATGTTTGCTTGCTCATGTGGACTCTGCAACATCAGCTCTCGAAAGCCGATCTGATCGTGATTGATTCAGCCTTCAGCAAATATATATTCTCAGTATATTTTGTGGATTTATGGGTTATTTAAGAAGGTAAATATTGAAAGGAAATTATCAGGGGGAAAAAAATGTAAATGTGATTAAATTCTATCTCGTACTGTCATTCTTTCTTTTATTTCATTTTTCCTGATTTGTCCTCTTTTTTTAGGAGGAAAAATTTTCCATTTAATTGTATGTCTATGTTCAAGCTTAAAGTCTGGCAGGTACTTGTATAGCAGAAGAGAATGAGCTCTTCTTCCTTCCAGGCTTCACTATATTGTATATGGTTACCTGTATACATATTGGTCTGAAGAGGAGGAAACAATAGAAGGAAAAGGGAAGAAAATAAAGGAAAATGTTGAAGAGTGATTAGACAAATTTTGCAGTTAGATACCTAAGGAATGGTATGGATTGGGTAATGTGTCAAATTTAGATTCAAATTTAATCCTATACTGTCCAATGGATGGACATGCACCCTGCTTGTCATCTAATTAAGCATTATGTTTTAAGGGATTAGTTCTTAGATTTATTTAATTACGGTAAATAGTGTAACAAGAGTTACCATTTTAACTTTTAACTTCAATCCCGAAGAACAGTTTCAAACAAAGGAACAAGAATAACAATTCTAATTAAAAGCGTAAGAAGAATGCAGCCTTACACGGAGTCTTCAGCAAATAGGAAGGATAAAAAGAGGTACAAGGCTTTCAAACAGTCTTCGAATATGATCTTAAGATTTGTTCTAAATTAAGTAATATAAAGACTAGTATAAGAGATGTATAACTCATCTGTCTGTAGGAAAGGTTGTCACCTCCAGAAAACCAAGATGATGAAGGCTGGGGCGTACTAATAGGTACTTTCCTTAAGACCATAGATGCCTCATTTTGGTGCGATCGGGTATTATCCTATTGGCTTTCAAGCTACAACCTAATGGCTACTGATAGTAATAGTGCACTCTCTAACTGCAAATATCTTAAAAGTTCTACAAAGTTGTGCTGAGACATTGTGAGAGGGAAAAATTCGAAGTTAAAATACCAACAACTTCATTGCTACCTTGCTTTGATGTCTTCTTCTAAGCGTGAACCATTGTGGAGTGAAGAAGAGTCCTCAAATAGGCCTCTTGAATATCTCTCAAGCAAGAGTGTCTCAATGGGATTCTCTATTCATTTAGGTAGTACAAGGATAAGGGTATCAATCGGTACGATTTACGTTTAGTGCAGGAGACAAAAAGGAGAAACCAAAACTGTACGATATTGTATTGAGAACTGTTGTAACCTAGCAGTCACTGAGAGGGGGGGTGAATCAGTGAGTCTAATTTCGATTCCCAAAAAACTCTGATGTTTGGCTAAGAAAAACTTGATATACCTGTCCCTGTTTGCACACAGTCGTATGCACACTCAGCCTCTCATAGGCACTTCCAAGTATGCACACCCATTCCACATTTCACGCACTTCAATATAAAATACAAACAACAAGCACCCACAACACAGGGTTTTTACGAGGTTCGGCAATTTGCCTACATCCCCGGAGTAGTGCTTGTAAAGGCTTCGTACCTACTCAATACACTACTTTTGATTGCACCCACAGTCGGGAGTACCTACACCCAATTTTCTCAAGCCGAAGCTGACATGGCACTCGCAGTGCCGGTACAATGTGTAGCACCCACTACATGGGAGCACCCACTTCCGGTGCTTAGCACCCACTAAGCACTCAATAAAGAATACAATAAATTTGGACTTATATCAATGCCCTACAGTCAAACTCTGCCTAGCATATACATCCACAACTAGCTAGCATGCTTACAGTTCATCCACAATTAACTTAGCATGTATACATTCATCCACAACTAACCCTAACATACATACATGCATATAATGTAAAATCAAATGTTAGAGAATCACATAACCGATTGCCTGGGATGACTGAAAACTTGTACTGACAAATTTGATACTCACACCTTCTCCCTTCTTGGCTTCTTGCTCTTAAAAGCAAACACATCCTTACTTTTTTCTTTTCCTCCTTGGCTTTGAGTTAATGTATCATTAACATACTTCAACCACCTCTTTTGCCTCCTTTAATGGCCTAAGAACATTTATCATTAAGTATTCATGTTCATTCAAGGACTAATAAAGAGGGGGGAAGATTCTCTTACCAAAACCGTAGCTTTATTCACTCAAAACTCATTTTTCTTGCTTCCATAGTGTAGGGCTTGAAGAAACGAAGAAGTAGCAACTTGGTTCACCCAAATCCGAGTTAAAATGAGGGAGATATGACCATTTAAAGTTGGAGCAATGAAATAGCCTGAAATAGAATCTACGTAGTAGTGGTGTAGGCTACGCCGGCGGTGCGCGCAACAGGGGTGCAAATCTAGCCGTAGATCTCATCAAAGAGTATCTAATAATATGAGCCGTGGGATTGCCATAACGGATAGTAAACATGAACCGTAGATCTAGGATCATATAACGTCATGATGACGTATGCGGTCAACGTTCCGTCAGCGGTCAGAAACGTTGTTGACATCCTATTGGTTAGATCGGCACGATTCATGAAGGGTTGTCAGCTATGTCTCATAAAGTACAGGCTGTTCGCAGCCCTTGGATTGAGATCTTTAGATCTGGTATAAATCAGATCTCATGAGATCTTGAGAAACAACATCTATCTATGCCACTTTTTGCATATGCGTAACACCGTAGTATCCTCAATCATGTGCAGTTTCAGCATATGGTTCTTGATAAATCCGACCAATGGAAAATCTCGCGCGAGCATATTAAGCGTCCGATCCAGCGCCAATTCGTGAGCACTTTTAGATGGAAATCAAGCCTACGTGGTCGAATCTGGACCGTCCATTTCATAACCCTATACTCTCTTTTATTACAATCAAGCCCCTTCCTCCATATATTTTAGTACTTAAAGACCCCCTGCAACTCAGACCTTCAAAATATTGAAATTACATAAAAACCCTTTATATTTCAAAAATAATTTTTGAAAAATCCACCCAACACCGAGAGCAACTAATGGATTTTCGGTTTAAATTTTCGAACCGGTTTTATGGAAACACTTATAAATTTTTCATACGTTATTCGATCGAGATGAAACGAAGTGCGTTGGAACCGTAACTAGACGCTCTACGACATTTCAGAAGACTCAATCATCTGACTCATCCATGTAAAAAGACCAAAATGCCCCTAGACCTTTCCAATGATGCATCTTTCTCATACGGAATCGGAACGTGATGAAATCAGAACCGTTGGAAATATTGGATTTTTTTTCGTATTGTTACATGGAGACCACTTCCTCTAAAAAATTCATCTTCAATGCCAAAACTACCCTCGTCCGCCACAAATGCCGTAACTTCTTCATACGGTATCGGAATGCGACAAAATTAGATGCACTAGACTAGATAAATTACAATCTATATTTTTCATGAAGAAAATATCTTTCAAAAATATCATTTTCATCACCGAAAATGCCCCTAAGCGTAAATAGGCCAATTTTGCCAGTTTCGACCCAGAAACCCACACCACATATTAAGGATGTATCAAACCATTCCATGCATACCAAGGAGTTCTGTTATCTCATCGGTGACACTAGACATTGTTATGTCACCATTTTCATCCACGTCACCCAAACTGGCCATGTCATCATCGCCACGTGGCCGGGTTGCCAACAAGAACAAGCATAAAACAACAAGAACTTGAATGCATTTTCACTACTGAAACATTCCAATTTGATTTAGTATCATAAATGGTTCCTTATTCAGGTCATATACAATAAGTGAGATACATATATAATATATCCTTAGATTATATAATATATAATCTATATACATGTATATACTTGATTTGATTCGGTTCATATCAAACAGTTTTGTTTTAGATACTGAAATCATACCATACTGAATAAGATTCATTTTCTCAACACTGGAACTATACCAATTCTTATTTGATTCAGTTCAATATACATAATCTCAAATAATCGAAATCAATTTTGATTTTCGGTTTCGATTCTAATTTGAGACCTTTATATATATATATATATATATATATACCAACGAGTCCGTTTTTATTCAACTTTTAAATACATTCTCCTATAACTCGATCATCAAAAAAGCTGTGGAAGTTGCAATAACTTCATGACCTTTTGGAATAAGCTGATGTGTCATCTAAGGCCACCTCAGCATACATTAGTTTGGTTCAACAAACTATATACATGAAACCGAAAAATGCTAAAATTTTTGTTTTGGCTATGGAAATTTTTTGTTTGACTGAACAAACAATGAAGTAAGAAAACTACCCTTAATGTAGATCAAGATGGCTGAGTTATATAGTCATCTAGGGTTGGAAGAGAGTCGAAAGTGCTGGGTTGATGAGCCGCTAAGGGCCGAGTTGGTTGTAGTCAGGTTTTGGGGATTGAAACTCAGCTTTCACCAGGTGGGGTGGATTGGGAATGTCTTAGGTCTTTGGTAAATAATTGGTCATATCTGTGGATGGATAAAGAAGCTTCTCCAACCATACTTACTAAACCGAATATATAATTGGCGAGATCTGTGGATGGAAAATGAAGCTTCTCCAACCATGTTAACCCATAGGTCAATCATCCTCCTCATCAACCAATGGGATTGGTAGCCTAGTGGTGAAAATGACAATCCCATTTTTGAGAAAGATGAAAAACGCACTGCCTAATAATACCTTTGGAGACCCCCTCATTGACCCTTCATTGACTCTCATGCTGGTGCAGAGGCCATGTGACCATATGGTATTCCCCCCACCTTAATATAGATGAGGGAAAAGGCTGTCTGAGCTTAAGGTTTACCCTGTGCCTACACATTCCATGTCTTATTGTTTTTCAATCTTAAATATGTGAATAGAAAAAAAAAAAAAAAAAAAAGGGCAAAAAAGAAAAAGACCAAATGACAGCATAGCCTCAGCCCAGACAAAAAAGAAGATAAAATGATCACCTCACACACCTCGTGAAAGACGGAAATCTCACCTTTATGTTTCCTTTTAGGAACCTTCATCCAAAATGAAATGTATTTATATGTAGGGTACAATACAACTTAAGCTCAGGGAAGCCCATTCCGAAAGATAAAAACATATAGAGTAGCGTAGAAGGTTGATTAATCACTAGTACTACCTATACAAATGAACTTTGTTCAGCTTGGAGATAAAGTTGAAAGGACTCAGAAGTCTGTTTGTTTTATTTGGTAATTCGCTCACATGAAGAATTCGCCTCCTATGTTTTTAATTGGTTACAAAGTTGTCCTTATCACTTCTCACAATCTACTACTACTACTACGACAAAGAGTTTTCCCTTCAGCTTAACCTTGACGTTCTCTCTCTCTCTGTGTGTGTGTCTGTATGTGTGAAGGGCGGCGGGGGGACCTCATCCTCTTAAGTAATATAGATAGCTCCATGGGGGATGGAGTGAGTGAGTGAGGAAGGAGGAAAAGAAAAAGAAATGGTCCACCGCCATAACAGCCCCCACTTATAGCGGACAGTGACCATACAACTCAGAAGGGGGTTACCAGTTAAAAGGTGGGGGATGAAGGGGAGTGTGTATTAGTATAACTGTGTCACAGTTGTCTCACAGTAGTAGTATGTAAAAACAGTGTAACAGTTTAACAGTGCAACAGTGGTAGGGAGCAGAGCTGTGAGAGGGACGACCCCTCATCTACTGTTCTCTGCATTATTATGTCTATCTTATAGTCTTAACGGCCGCCTGAACTCCCATTAAATGACAACACTACCGGTACCACCACCGGCACTTCCACCAGGACCACCACTTACCCACCCCTACCTTTTTTTTGTATTTCTTATAAATCCGTCGGAATCAATTGGTTCAGCCTAGATTGAACCAAATTGAATTATTTATTGGTTTGGTTTTTAATTAGGGGTTTTTATAGAATTGGTAGACTAGATGAACTGGTCGATCAACTGCACTAGCCGAAAAGCAGACCAACACTAAATAAAAAATTGAGGCTAGATTGATAATAATTTGGAAATAAAAGACTTGAACCAGTTCAACCTGATCAAACCCAACTGGACTGATCGATTAACACCATAATTCTTTTTTTTTTTTGGGAGGTGGTAAAGATTATTATTATTATTATTATTTTGATAGAAAGGGATTGTAAAGAATTTTCCAAATATTAATTTTTCTTTTTGAAATAAAAAAAAAATATTTCTTGTTTGGAGTACAATTTTACGGAAAGATTTGATATGGCCCCACCATAATAACTGATTGATAGATTGATTCCCCATTAATTGCGTAAATTGGCATTTAGCAGCGAGCTTTTTAGGGTTAGAGACGTGGTGGCGCTGCCCTCTTTCCAGCTTTACTTGTCCCCACTTCTGTATTTCCACGTGGCAGCCTCCTTCTCATTGGATTGTCAGGCGTCTGAAGTAACGTGGCAATTTCATTATCTATATTTTTGGCAAGAGGCAATTTCACTATCGGCATTCCAACGGAGGAGTGCGGCAAAAACAACCGCTCCTTACGACCAGTCACATCGTCTCCGTCAGTATTGCCACCGCTGTCGGTCCCACCAGGCCACCACCACTTCTTCATGGGTAGGGATGAATTGATGGTGCTGTGACCCACCTCCAAGGAAAGGATATATAGATAGGGAGAGAACCTTGACGTCGATACTGTGCCGATTAATATCTAGTCAAAGAGATAACTTGCCAATGACATCTATACCCTTTAGTATTTACGTTCTAAATGAAAACATGTTGAAACTTGAAACCATGCTTTCATGAGTTCACCCCCCCGGCATGGTTTTAGGTATTGGTTTGGGGAATGGCTGTATGGGTCGATTTGTATCAGTATATATGAGTGTCAAAATTGGGACCCTATCGATTCGGTTGACTAAAATCTATCACACCAAAATCGATATGGTTTATTGGATCATGTTTTAGACTGGAAAACTATGATCCTATTCAAATTGAATTAAATAAAAAACTAAAAAAATTCGACCCAAGATTAAATAAAAAAAAAAAAAAATGGACGTCAACCTATCTAAATAGCTTTATGTTATTTATCAATTGAGATTTTTTTTCACTGAAAACAAACTCAAAGTTTTAAAACTACTGATAAATCATATTCAGTCATTATGTTTTTTAAACTACATTCAAGGTCTCTCCATATGGGAATTGCCTATTAATCTTAAAATTTAAAACTTTAAAATGCTTTGGACTATAATAACATCTTATAGATAACATCCATGCCATTGACCATAACAGATTCTTGATTCCAATCCCTAGTACCGTCCCATTTCATCCCTGTTTCTAATATTTCCCCCCTATCTTAAAGAATACCAAAGTAAACTTCTGTGACAAAGCAATCATGGAAATGTGACTCATTTCCATTATTCCAATACAAGGAAGCCCTCCATCACTGCAGTCACTCCTGTTGATGAGAATAAATAACAAAAGTGCATAGAATTGAGACTATGTGCTCTAGTGTATGCAAGTGGTCCTCAATAAGAAACTGAAAGCGAACTGAAACCAATCCAATAGCACACCAATAGGGAGATTGAAACCAAACCAAATTAAATCGAAATCAAAACAAGATCGAACCGAAACCAATGTCCGTTATGGGGTCATGTTCAGGACTAACTCATTCTCACTCTGAAACCAATAAAACCGAATCATAATTGATCCAAACTGATCAATTGACATCCCTAGATCCCATATTGGTGTAACGGTAGAAAGTAAGGGTAAATATGTTAAAAAGTCATTATTTTAAAAAAACCAAAGGCAAAACCATCCAATAGCATACCAATATTCCATCCTTACTTGACCTTATATCGGTTTAAAGTAAAAATGTAAATGGATTAAATACAAATCTAATACAGATCGGATGTGATTGGATTCAAATATTTCTTGATCGGATATGATATGGATACCTCTAAATGGATAAAGATAAAAATCAAATTTGGATTTTCCACTATTCATGTACATCTTAATAGTTTGGGAACATGAAAAATATTGGTAGAAACATGGGGTGATCTGGGGGAGTGTTTGGTAATTGGACAGTAGATAACAGAAGACGTAGCCCTAGTGTTGGAGAATTAATAAAACATTTATTGGCACTTAATTACAGGGACCGAATTGTAAGTGGAAACGATACCTCCCTTATTTATGAGGAAAAAAACATATCACTAGCTAGCCACCATTACCTCTACCTCCTCCTGCCTTTATCTGCTCTGCTGAGAGAAAGGAAAGTAAAGGAAGGCTCTGAGCCCTGAGTCACTGACTCACAGAGAGAGAGAAAGAGAGGGAGATGTGCAGAAACGGCCAGCAGAGGTCTGCAACTGTAAAGTATTCAGCAACGTGGAAAACCATGAGAATCAATCAATAAAATGCCATTCTTCTTGGGTCATTTTGGAGTAGTATTCAAATATCTCCATTCTTATCTGTGAAAAAGGATAAAAGAGAAAGGGCAGGCTGAAGTCATACATTTCTTTTTTTCCTTATCTCACTACTACTACTTAGTGTGAATGGAATCACAGAGAGGATAAAGAAAGAGAGTTTTTGTTCGTGTAAGTCTGTATTATGGGTTTCGTGGGCAAATTCCATTCGCCAAAGACGTTCGAAGTCATCTTCATCTCTGATTTCTGTTCATGAAGCTATTGGTGGAAACCAGATTTGTTCAGAAACAAGCCATTCATCATCGTCATCATCTTTGATATTATCTTTTCTCTCTCTAGTGGGGAAAAAACCAAAAGTACAAGAAAGGAACGAAGGAATGGAAAAAACGAAGCATCTGATTCTTCTCTTACTCGTGACGGCCGGTGACTGCAAATATAATATTGATTTTTCATTTTGTAACTTTAGGTAACAATTATCCAGCGCCATTGTCAAGTTTTGAGGTTTTTAGTTTGCTTTATACTTCTTTGCACTGTTTAGGTGTTAAAAAGATGATTATATACTTATTTTTTGGGTAATCAGAAAAGGTATTTCATGGTAATGATTATGTTCATGTCAAAATTCCCATACAGCAAGCAGCACTTTTGTAGAATCAATGAACAATGGCGGAGCATGCTGATTCGAACCCATAACCAATTGATTCGAGCGATGAAGAGACCAGGATTGGGCTACCAACCCTATTGATAAAAATAGTATTTCTTATGACATAGGAATTTGGTTTACTCTCAATGCAAATGTTTTTTTTTTTTCAATAGATACCAAAAGGTTTCGAAATACATTGCCTCTTCGTTTCTGGGTTTTTTTCCCTTTCAATAAACATCTAGACTTCATAAATTTAATGAGAGAAATTATCTTGAAATTAAAATGTGGTTATATCGTAGGAACAGAGTATATTGCAAATATTAAAAAAATTACAAAATGTTAATCTCATGACAAGTGAATTTTGGCAACAATTATCCGGGCCTTTTTTTATCTCACTTCTTAGAATAGAATGTTAATCTCACATTGACTGTAAATGACGTTGTTATTCAATAACCAACTTTTCCTCAAGTCACATTGTAGGAAGCCTTTACCAATGACTTTAGCGAGGATGAGATGGGTATCATAATGGATTGAGAGGTATTTCCGACCTTCAACTAGGGGCAGGGGATAGGGGAGTTATAATGGCCATAGAATTGGGGGAGGGGAGTGGATGAAGTAAAACTTTCTCCAATGTTATTTGTCTTTGAATCCTAAAAATCTAGTGCTCAGGCTCCCAAGTGCACTACTTTTAGCTTATCTCAATCATATCTTGATAATAAATAAAGAGCAACTCGGGTTCCGCTATTGTAGGGTCTAGGAGGGGTAAATGTACACAACTTTACCTCCTACTTTGCAAAAGAGATTGTTTCCAAATTTTGAACTTTTGACCAATATGTTGCAATAGTGCAACTTAACTGTTGTTCCACAGATTTGGCCACTCTCAGCCATATGTTGAATTCTCCTCAAATATTTTTCTGCCATCCAAAAAAAAAAAAACAAAAAACAAAAAACAAAACAAAACAAAAGCAAAAACAACATGTGTGGTAACAAATACATTGTAACAACATGACTCTCATTCTCCCATATGAAATAGTGATATAGCAAATCCGTTGGGGGTATAATGTCTTGTACTTTGTTGCTTGCATAAAAGAATTGATTCCAAAAAGTTGTCAAGAGGCTGAAGGCCTTCAGGCTCAAAGGAATTGGTCTACCTTGCACGTTATCATCGTTAGTGGCTAGACCTCGATGAATTGGTGGGTCCATGCAGGTGTTTGCAGGAGGTAGCCCTAAGGAAATTTTTTCTTGGGCTATATGGGTATTTTGGTAAATTACATGTATGAGGTTTCGTTATATATTTATAGTGAAGGTTCTTTCTCTGTAAATAGTCTAAGAGAAGTGTGAGAACGAGCTGTTGGAACCCTATTCTACATTGATAGTATACAAATCTCATCCCACCATGGATGTAGGCAATCTTGGTAAACCATATAAGTCTTTATGTGCGATTGTGTGATTGTTGTTTACGATTCTCGTTCGTTTTCTGCATCATTTTAGGTTTTATTTTCTTCAAAATCCGACACTAATTTTTTGAATATTAAAGAAATGGTCTACATTAGTCACATGTTGAATTTAAACCTCAAATTCAATCATTCTCCTTTTATGTAATGGCATAGCCTTTGATGCTTGTCTATTCATCCCCTTATAGTCCATGCACCCTGTTTGTAGTCCTAGATTTTGATGGTTTGTTCTGCAATGTGGAGCACTCTGATTAGACTTAAAGTTAAGTCAAGTGAATATAGGGACCTTGAGGTCTTTTCTTTGATAAAATTTTAGCCTGATCTCATGAGTTTCCATGGGACGGAAATGATGCATGGTTACAGAAGTCAAATGCCACTAACTAACTAATAATAACCAATTAAACCCTCACCCTAATTCTCCTTCTCCTCGGCTGGCTTTCTTTGGTTGGGCGGCTTCTTGCATTCTTGACCCAGTTTAGTCTAAAGCTTTGTAGTTTTCTCTTCGTTGGTGTTTGCTTTGTCTAGCTATAACTCTCCTTCCCCTCGTATATGTAAGGTCATTTGCCCTTTTCAACCCTTGGATGGGGATGAGGCATAAAAATGTGAACCCAAATCCTCTCAAGTGCGTCAGTCACTCCAATGTGCATCGTACAACTGGCAACATCGAGGCACACATTCCAAGTGCCTCCCAGTTGTCCGATGTGCACTGGAGGAGATGGTGCACTTTAGAGGATCTCGTTCCCATTAATTAGTTACACAAACCTCTCTCTCCCATCCAGCAATTGAAGGCATATAAAACCTTTTGCCTAACATGCCTTTATTTATTTTCATCGAAAGTAAATTTACTGAAAATGATGACCATGTGTACAGCCAATGGCTTCAGATTCACACTGTCTAGAGAGCCACGAAAGTAGAATGTGACCACTTTGTCCTACACATGATGGACAATGCTTTCCTAGACAGGACATCTGCAACATTGTTGATAGCCTGGAGAATACATGTAAATGAAATAGATTGAAAACAAGACATAAAAGACTTGATGTCCTTGAGAGCAACTGGTACCTCCAAAGGTGAAAACTTGTGAAATCAAGAAGCAGATCAATAGCTTCCTTATTATCAGATTTAATCTCAAGATTAGTGTAACCCGACTCCTAACATGCATTTCTTTATTCATAAATAAAAATTACCCTAAGACTAAAGCATTTAATCTCTATTCCACACCCCCCCCCAAAAAAAAAAAAAAAACTCTATCCCATAGCACCATATCATTAAATTTATCATTCGGAAAATTTGTTTCAATGATAATTTTTCTCTCTCTCTCTCCCTTCCTGTTTCAAGGGTTATTTCATTCTGTTGTGTGCGAACTTTTGCCATTATTGTTTTGAAACATTTACGAGATGATGAGCAATGTGATGGTCCCCATCTCTAATGCATAGAAATATTTCTGCATCAGCCTTCAACTCTATTGGCTAAGCTATATTGCTTCTCAGAACTAGTTAATAATTGTTAGTGGCCGGGGCTGTGTTCACACACACCAGAATCACGACGCAACAAGCTTATCTCAACATTGCCTTCCATATTCTTGGTTTCTTCTCTTAGAAGGAAATGGAATACTTCCGATTATTATGGTTTTAAAGAGAGAGAGAGAGAAAGATGAAACGTTTGCATGTGCACCACTCTTTGGTCCTGACGTCCTCAATTTTGTCCTGATACACATAATCATTTGACCTTCTGATCGAAGAATGCCGATTTTATGCCTATTTCCTTTGTAATCCCAATCCTCACTGACATCTTTTTCTGTTTTTTCTTTTATTTTTTTCATTTTAATAGGGTATACATAGATTTGAATTCACAATCAGTCAGATTCGAATGATGATAAATTGAAGGTATTTTTACCACTAGATTACCAATTCCATTAATATTCAAATTCAAACTGCACACTAAGAGAAATGTTGAGATGTTAAAGATATAATGTTACGATTTATTTAGGCTTTTAATATTCGCCTTATATATTTGAGCAATCATGTGCACTTAATATCTTAAAGTTTTGAATTAAATACTCACAAATACATAACTGTCCCACATGGGTTACAACGGAAAAAAAGAAAATGAAAGAACAATGTCATAAGTGAGGAGTGCGGGGCCCATCCCGAGGTTGTTCAGCTTGAAAGGGAAGAGAGTCAATTTTCACCATAGTAGCAACTTGCATGTGAACGTCACTGAATAAAGACTTCAACTTGCATGCAATGCCTCTTTGGGAGCCGATGGAGCCACCCGAGCAAGAGGCCGGCCATTGATCAATGTCTACCCTGTGCCAAGTTGGGTGGGCCTTATAAAGGGTTTGTTGGTGGGTTTATTTCATGTTAAAAAATTTGTTGATGAAAAGCTGCACTGGTGCCTTAGATTGCTTTTCATTTAAGCTATGTTTGGAGGATGTCAAGAAAGAAAAAGAAATTTTTTTAAAATTTTAAATTTGAGAGAGATAGACATTTTTTTATTTTTTTTAAATATCTTATTATGTATTTTGTACTATATATATATATTTTTTGGTTACCAAACATAACCTTAGGAAAATGAAGAATGTCGGGCTGTGTGGTGTATGCGTGTACACAAAGGAATAGCAAAAGATCGCTCTTCCCTCCTCCTTGTGATCAAATGAAAAATTCCACTCATGTTGGATGCACTCTTATACATGCATGCATTCTTATTGGTCCCCATTTTGGTGCATCAAACATGTCACCTGCCACCGATCTTCTTTCTTTTCATTTTTATAATTTTATGGACAAAGGTTCTTTGAGCCTCTTGGATAAGTTACACTAACATCTCTATGTGTATGTCTCTTATCTCTACATAAAATGACCTCACTCTGCCCTTCAATTATGATGTCGTTTTTTACGACACCTCATTGGTACACTCCTTTACTCTGCTAGCTTAAAGAACCCTCCTTAATTTTATATTATATCTAAAAAAAAAAAAATCAAATTGGCATTCTCTCCTCACACGACATTGCCGTCTGATCCAAATGTACATCATGGTGTGATACTCTATGTCGCATGCACAAAAAACCTTACCAGTCAGATTATTAGAATTCCATACCATTATTCTCTTTAAAGAGGAAGCATCGGGAAGTAGAAATTTATTATACTCTTAACGAATTTCATAGGGGAAGAAGATTTTTCTTTTTTGGGTAGAAGGAAGAAGAAGAATATAAGTGGAACAGAGGAAGTAACTTTGATGTCTATTATCCATGTTTAGGGAAGTATTAGGTTTCCGTCTCTAGCGAAGCTTTATTTTTAGTTTTTCACCGTTTTTGCTTCCTGAACATTCTGATTAAACAGACAGTAGCCATTCATCTGCCAACTCCAATTAATGAGAAGACAGAAAATGGTAAAAAAAAGAGTTACAAAAGTTCTCACAGAGAGAGAGAGAGAGAGAGAGAGAGAGAGAGAGAGACTGTTATGGAGCATTTCTGTCTTTTACACCTCGTGGGTGGCCTTTACAGAAAGTCCAAGTTCGTTGTTTTAAATGCACCAAGCCTCTCTCTCTCTCTCTCGTTCATATATATATTTTTTTAATTTCTTTTTAACCGAAGAAAATCGTCTCTAACATTATTTATTTCTTTATTTTGAATTCATTTTCAAGTGAAAGAAAAGAGTTTTTAAGAATAAAAAAGGAAGAGAATTGTAAGAAACAGTAATGGAGATTCTTCTGGCAGTTCTTTACTTCATAGCCCTTTCTGGTCCCATAGTTTGATGGTACCTGCAGACCACGAACACCACGACACACCCACCTGAAATTTCCATCACTGAAATACCCATACGCGGCATCGCACACTTAATCTGATATACCTGCAGCCCCGAAACTCTGCAAGTCTAGATCTTCATAATGACCAAACTAACCCTTCTATTGACTTTCAATTCCCTACTTGGATCTCAAACAATTCAAGATTTCATTGAGGGTCTTAATGTAATTTCAGTTTCTCCTTCCTACCATGTACCCATTTAAGCGCAGTAATAAAACCCTAACAACCTAAGCTTTTCCAGAAAAAGGGAAAAAGTCTGAAAGGATCGTTCTTTTTTGGTATAGAAAAAGAGGTGAGTCCAAGTCTAAAATGTCTAATTGTCTGGGCCTATTTATAGAACCCATGACCATGAGACCACCACCTTCCTCGACCACCTCTGCAGCTCTGCTATGAAAAGAAACCATGTTTCTTTCTCTCCCACATTCCAATTCCATCTCTGTTTTCATCCTAGATATTTTTTGAGTGAATCAGAGGAGAGAAACCAAAAATGAGGAATCGATCCTCAAAGCAAGGGATGAAAGGAGGATCAGAAATGGAGATGGATGAGAAGAAAGAAGGACCTCACCTCTCTGGTGCTTACATCCGTAGTCTTGTCAAACAACTAAGTTCCTCCAGAACCAAAGACCCTTCCAACCATAAACCCACCACCACAGTTGCTGGAGATTGTGATGATGGGTTCCATCTTAGCGAAGTTTTGGGTGAGACCCAACAACCAAATCAAAACCAACAACAACCACAACCTCAACAACCCAAGAAACAGGTGAGGAGAAGACTCCATACTAGTAGGCCTTACCAAGAAAGGCTTCTAAATATGGCTGAGGCAAGGAGAGAGATTGTGACTGCACTTAAGTTCCATAGAGCTTCCATGAAACAAGCCAATGAACAACACCCACTCCAAACATTGGAACCTCCACCACCCCAAATTCAACCTCCTCAACCTTCCTTACAACATGCAGAGAAGATGAAATCCAGAAGAAACCCTAGAGTACTCCATCAATTAGACAACACCACCACCAACTACTCCAATTATGTAGCCTACTCTCCACCCCTTGCCTTCCCCCCTCAGACTCATTTCTCATGGCCTTCTTCTTCTTCTTCTTCTTCTTCCCCTATTGAGAACTACAATTTTTCCCTACCCAATCAAACCCTAGGCCTAAATCTCAACCTCCATGATTTTACCTACAACAACAACCCATCAATCTACTCATCATCCTCCTCCTCTTCCTCATCATCTTCTTATTCTCCTCCAACTGCCATGGAGGAAGCTCCACCATCATCTTCCACCATATCAGCCGAAGAACCTCCAATGATGGATGATGGTAGTGACTGTGGTGTGAGGAAGGAAAGTCTTCTCCATCCGGCCATGGATGATGAGGAGATGGCAGAGATCAGATCCATTGGAGAGAAGCATCAGATGGAATGGAATGATACTTTGAATTTGATGACATCAGCTTGGTGGTTTAAGTTCCTCAAGACCATGGAGATCAGCCCAGACCAGGAGAGCAAACAAGAAGATGGGTTTTACAACCCCTTTGATGAGATCATGGAGTTCCCATCTTGGTTGAATGCAAACGCAGATGAGAACTGCTTCTTGCAACAGAATTTGGAGTATTCCCAAGATCCTGCCTTGCCCTGGTAAGAATTAAAAACCAATTAATTGGCTTGTTTAGGGATTGTAATTGGGGTTTAATTGGCTCATGGGCCTCTTAGTTCTTTACCTAATAATGAAACCCCAAGTTCCCAACCCATGTGTTTTCTGGGGCTGCTTATTTGGCTCACATCAAGTTCAAGCCCGGATAAGCTATAATTCCACATATCTAGTGAGAAAACATCCCTCTTGATGGTTACAGAACATATTTGCAGTCTTTAAAACTAAGGAGAAGGAGTTTTGATCCTTTGTCTTACTGAGAATTGGGGGGGGGGGGGGGGG
>NC_056570.1:3238254-3287124 GCF_013358625.1 Macadamia integrifolia | reverse complement strand
GGGGGAAGGAATTTTAGTCCATCCAGTGCTCATTATATTCAACCTCTTATAAGTCTCATGGTTTAAAGGATCGGATTGGAACCAGAATTGACCGAACCCAATTCTGATTATAGCCGATTTCCAAACTTTTTTTTTTGGGGTAGAACAAACGTTTCTTTTGAATTGACTTTGAGTGCAATTGAATCTTCATTTAGCCAATTTCAACCCCTACTCCCCTCTCTTTTTTTCTTTTTTTCTTTTTTTTTTTTTTTTTGTTTTTTGCTAAGGATGGACATTCACGCCTTCGGCATGATTCATATTGACCCTACAACTGCATGCATCGAGTCATACTAGGCTTCCTAAGGCGAAGGTCCCTTGTGAACTCTACTCCATTGATTTTTTTTTTTTAATGAAAAAAATAGCTTTAAATCAATGAAACTTATCTCTTTAATGAAAAAAATAGCTTTAAATCAATGAAACTTATCTCTTGTAAGACTTTCGAAATCTTTGCTTCTCCTTCTTAGATTCTGTTATCTTTGATCCAGCCCCATGGTAGCTGAATTTAAGTCCAAGTAGTGGGAAAGATGGGCTGGGCCTCAGGAGGCCATAATTGATCTGATAGTTACTTAGATGTGTTGATAGAGTTGATTTCCTTATCTATTTCTTTATTTATTGTGTTAATTCCTTTCATTTGATTGTTCTTTCCCTGCTTATTGATTTTGGATGCAGCATGGATATTGGAGAAATTGATGGAATGGACGCCGAGTGGTTACACTAAGTGGACAAGTGGAGTGGAGATTGATTAATTTTTGTTATCAACTCTTGGTTTGTTTTCTTCTTCTTTTTTGGGTCCATTTTTCCCTATTAATAAAGGCTTGATAAGGTGTGAAATACCACAAGCGGAAGAGGAGAATAATGGTAGAAATGAAACACTTGCCTTTTTCCTTGAGAATTCCTCAAACCAATCGCTCCCTCTGTGTATAATTTTTCTTTACCTTTGGCTTAATTCTAAAAGGCCAATTCTACTGCAAGTCCCAAAATTGGCCCAGAATTAAGCAATTGACTTTTGGTTAATCTTTCAATTCTGGAATGGTTCTACAGGGACTGAAGAATTGAAATTCATTTGCATGCCTTGGGCTCATTATTGGTATAGAAGTACTAAATGGACGGTCCAGATCGAATTAGCCTGAAAATATGTACAGAAATTAGTAAAGAAATAGCATATAAATGAGGATATATGGGAGGTAGAACATATGAGAACAAGTAAGGAACCATGTTCCATTTTTTGTGAGAAGAGAAAGGATACGTAAATAAGGCCCTCTCTGATATCATTTTTATTTTTTTATTTTTATCTATTTAATAAAAATCATTAATGAAAATCAATTTTTATCATAACATAAAATTGTTTTGGTAACTACTTGAAAAAAATATTTTTTTGTGAAAAATGTTTGGTATCTTTATGTGCAAAATAGTTTTCTAAAGAAATGGGTGAAGAGATTCTCTTCAAATCTCTTCACCCATCTTTTTTATAACTCTCTTTCTCCACTTTGGACGGCAAAAGAGGGGGCAAGGGGTTTGGATTTCTAATTACAAAGCAAATGACTACTTTACCCCTTCATATTGAACCTTTAAACACATGCTCATTAAAGTCTAGCGCAAAAATAACTGAAGATCATTTTTTGCCAAAACACATAAATGATTCTTGATCTCTTTTTGGTTTTTGTGTTTTACCAATTTTTTTTTTTAAATAGAAACAAGCTCCATAAATGATATCAAATGCAAACAAAATCATTTTTGTGAACAAAAATAAAAATGAAAAATGATACCAAAGAGGGCCTAACAACTGAGAGAAGAGATGGGCCCACAAAAAAGTCTAGACTTTCCTTTAGCTGATGTTAGACTAGGTCTTCCCTTCATTTTCGTTCTATTTTGTTCAGGAAAGAAAAAAAACACCGATTACTAGCTTCGGTTATTAGGTTTTATCTCAGTTTTAAATATTTGGTTTGACTTTGGTTCAGTTTAAGGGTTTCAAAATGTAATTGAAACTGTATCGGAATCGAAATCAACTGTTTATGATTGAATTGAACCATATCTTATAAAAATGATCTGATTTTGGTTTTAGGGGTCATTTTTTCGGTTTGGTTTAGTTTGATTCTGGACCATAACTGACAGTTAACCTCCACCAATAGTGTTACCATGTTAACGTGTTTCACTGTTTTGATGGACTAATTCTATGCTTCTATATTTCTATATTTGATTATTTGTGTTATAGTTTAAAAGTTACAAAGTAACATATTTAATTTTTATCTTTTATCCTTTACCTCAACAATTATAAATCCCATGTCTTCTCATTGCTAGCCTTTAACTTCAACATTCTACTTCTATTCTTTTGAGTCGCACGGAGGTAAATCTTATACTATCTCTCTTTTTCTCCCATCTCCTTCTCTGTGATCTCCAAATGTGAACCAAATGTAATTACAAATTGAATTTACAAATTATTTTTTGAAATCAACACTATAAAATGCATGTAAATCAATTGTAAGCCAAATAAAAAAAGGCAATTAGAAACTGATAAAACCAAAATCGGATGAAAAATATTTTGAATTCAGTTTATTCTTATCCGATGCGATTTTAGTTTTACCTTATCAAATTATAGATCAAACCGAAATCAGATCAAATGACCGAAACCACCCCGTTTGACACCCCTAGTTCTATTACCCAGTGGGTAAATCATGTTCCATAAAATCTATAAATCATTGGAATGCTTTAAAGGTTTAAATTACAACTAACATATTCAATAACATATAAATACATCGGAAATCTAAACCTAAAGGGATCACGTAGAAACATTCAAATGGGTATAAATTTCGAAACATTCTAAATTATTAAACAAATTAATTCCGCAGACACCTATCAAATATAAAAGTTCACAAGCACCCAAATCATTTCAACTTTCTATTAAATCAAATAATTTATACTGTTTTAGGATGTATAATTTTCTACTAGCATGGGAAATAATATAAGATGGGGTTTTTTGAGTTTCAGAAGGGTGAAGAGTAATTTTTCTGACCTCTATCTCTGGACGTAAGGGCCACACGAATCAGGAACCCCTTTTTTCATAATTTAATTATTTTCTATGAAGTGGTGTAGGATATCCTTACTGTTCACAGAACCTTTGCTCTAACATTAATAAATAATAAAGTGACCTTGACTAAAATAGCCAAATGGAGGTGGGAGTAAAAGTGGAGTTCAAAAGCGCCTATGGTCCTCCATTTTCGTTTTTCTTTTGAGAGAGAGAGAGAGAGAGAGAGAGAGAGAGAGGTATTCTAGTATATAAAAATATTTTTCCTTTTTCCTCTGAGAAATATAGAATTGGCATATATAGTTGCATAGGTAACTGAAGGGAGAGAGCAAGAGAGGGAGAAGATACATAGTAGTAAATAACTGATCAAGTTTTTCTATTAATACCACATGATGATGATGATTATTGATGGTTACAATAATAATAATAATAACACATTATATTGATACTGACCTGCCTAAAGGCTCTGAACAATTAATAAAGAGGATTAAATAGTAATAATATTAATCAGGGAAAATGATTTTTGTCGAGGAAGGTGGCCTATGCTAATACTCCCATGTATCAATCTCTCTCCTCCCCTTCTATGAAATGACATTTCTGCCTTTTATTGAGAGAGTAGAGAGATCCAGGGGGCACTGGTTTAGGCCACACTTTCTGACCAAAAACTCATTCCCTTCAAATTATTATTAGCTGATGACAATGGTAATAAGTTTAGATCATTTTTTCTTTCCCTTCTTCATAGTCTTGGCTATTGTAAGGACTAAAGGCTTCCAAAAACCAATTCTTCTTCCTCCATGAACTCCAACCCATCTCTTCGCATATTTCGTCACTATGATTGATACTGAAAGTGGAAATGCAGTGTCTCTTGTAGAACCTGGTAGTCTTCTTCATAATTTCTATCTCTTTAGTTGTTTGGTCCAACATTTTCTCGACGCTTGGGAGCTTGAATCGATCTTCAACGAGTCGGGCTAGCCATTTGCACCGTATCTCTGCTGTGTGAAGATTCGAGACACTTTCTATGTAACCAACAAAGGCCATATGTGGTATTAGAGGATGGATAGTGCCCCTGCAACCATATCAACGATAAATTAAGAGACCTGAGTCGTATGTCTTTGCTGTTGGTAAGAAATAGATGAAAAATAAAAGTAAAAACATAATAATGAAATTAATGATAAATTATGTGTTCTTCATTTTTTTTCTTTTTTCTTTTTTTACTAACCAAAGACCTGTATAATGTGTATGGAAAAATGAAGGAAACCTGTATAAAGGCATGATTCCAGAGGAGTCCTCCACCAAACTGCGGAAAGGCTCAGGTAACAAAGCCTTCAGTTTTCGTTTTCCATCGAAACCAGTGGCGAGAAACACAACATCAGCACCAAGCTTGGTACCGTCTTCGAATTCTATCCCTCCGTTCCAAAACCACCATTTATTGGACGGTGATGATGATGTCCTCTTGAAATTGATCATTCCCTGATCCGCTAGCGAGAAGAAGTTATCTGGTAAGATTGCCATCTGGCAAGATGCGTAATCTTCCTCGAACGGGTGATCTGGTTTTAACCCATACTTGACCAATGGAAGCTTCCACACTAGATAGGATTCTATGAACTTTGAAATTCCTTTCCTCTGTTCCAACCACAACCATTACCACATGCATGCACCCAATCAAAACTCACGTGTTATAAATAGCGTTGGACTGGACTGGACTTGACTTGGGATATCTAAAGCAGCCCAGCCCAAACTGTGGGTCAGTTGGACCCACAATGCAAAAGTGTAGAATCCAACTTCCAAAACATTAATGCGCCTCCAGACCAGTAGGGTCATGGAATGCTATCTTACCAAACATTCACTCACACGTGGGTAAGGATTTACAAAATAAGAATTAAAACTTTTTTAAGGCCCACCTGTGAGAGAGATGGGTGGTTGGTAGGGTTTGTAACCCAAAACCTTAAGAGTCCGGGTCAGCCCTTGAATGTAGAGTGTAATGGCTCTTCATATACTGTTTCGTGACAACATGTATCCTTTTTCTTTCATAAATGCCCTTCTAAACACTCTTCATGGCAGTACGAAGGAGCATTTATGAAAGGAGCATGGAATATGTCGTCATGCAATAATATGTGAAGCCTTCACGTATGAGGTGCTGATCCAAACTCAACATATATCTAGTACTAGCATTTCTCTTCCTACCAATTTAGCCCTAGTTAGTTTATTATGTAATTTTCTGATTAAGGGAATCCCTTGGCTTGAGGGGTCTTTTGACACACTTAAAAAAAAAAATAAACCCATCGATGGGGGAGAAAAACACATCCTTTTGCCTGTTTTAATGGTGCAATATTACTTTGAAAATGATTCTCAAAACCAAAACCACTGTTAGAGTAGGGAATGGTGACATACCAGTGGAGATAGAAAACTGCAAAGGAGAGCCCTAAGAGAGCTTAGGTTGGGTCTTTTATGGAGAAACTGAGACGACCTGGTTGAATAGAACAAGAAAAAAGGCAATCCCCAAACCCAGTATGAAGGAACAGTCCAATGTAGTGTCCTTATCACCATAGTGCATGGTTGCCCATCTGGTCCTGTTAACAAAGTCAGCTTTCAACCTTCACCACCACTACCAATTAAACATCAATTTTACAACAACAAACTAAGATTCTATTTTAAATACAAACAAACATGCAAATTGATCTTATAGAAGTACCATAAGGAGAGAGAGAGAGAGAGAGAGACAGAGAGAGTCTATGGTTTTTATTTTCCTTAATTTTGTACATACTGGGCCAATGATATGTGGGGCTGAGTACTTGTTGCCTAGATTTATGGTCAACAACTCAAGGGTCTTGATTTTAAGGACAGAAAGACCATGAAATTATGACTTTTTCTTATTCAAAATCAACTCATGAGTCATGAAACCACCCCTACAAGAAAGATCACACGTCTTTGAACTTCAATGTATTTAGTACTCCTTGTCTTGGATCCCAAGCATGGAACTTTGACTAGAGATTAAATAATTCTGGAATCAGGTAGGTGATGTTTCTAAAACTAGCAAACACATACCAATCCAAACATCTTCTTTCCTTTTAAGGAAGCAAAATCCATGCAATAAAACCAAAAAAATTAGAGATAGTATTTTAGTACTTAACCTCCCCCATCAACCCCCAAAGAAAAAAGAAAGTTAATAATAAACTACCATGAAATATAACTTATTAAGATAGTGAATAGCCTGTACATGAGTATTAATTATAAGTAAACACATTAGAAAGCACACAAAGTAACTTTTCCCCTAATTTTAATTATTGAAAGCAAGAAAAGAAATGAGTACCTTGGTTAGCTTCAGCACACTCAACAGCCAAGTCAATTGCAGACTTCTTGTAGCCAATGACTACAGTCTTCTTCCCTTCTACAAGTTCAGTAGCAGCTTCCTTGTCAAGCTTACAGTAATCAAGGGAATGCAACACCTTTCCATGGAACACTTCAGGGCCTTTGTTGTGAGGAAATCTTGGCATCAATGGTACATCCCCATATTTTCCAATACATACAGCAAGAAACTCGAAAGCATACCACTGGAAAGGAAGGAATAGACACCAACCATGTATCAATATATACTGATGATGCAAGGAGAGACTACTAGTACAAATATCTGTCTTTGTGAAACACGATTAGGTGCAATTACTATCTTTTACTTAATTAAAGCTAGATAAAATTACACTTAATAGTTGAATAGATTAAGAAAGCGATGATTGGAATATAATTGAATTCTAAGTAAGCAAACAAATCTAAATGTGATTGTTGATTTATCTTTGAAAGAAAAATAAATTAAAGTGAAATTTCCAATTAATTAGTGGTGCAATGCAAAGTTAATTTCAATATAACTTCGCTTTTTTCTTCTTTTTTTTTTCCTGATCATTTGAACAAAGAAATGAAAGTGAAATTTGTAACTAATTAATGTGTGTGTGTGTGTGTGTGTGTGTGAGAGAGAGAGAGAGAGAGAGAGAGAGAGAGGCAAAAAGGCTAAAAATATTTTTTTCTTTCTTTTGGGAGTGGAGGAGTGTTGTAATAAAAGGTAGATTTTTCCTTACCTATTAAAGCCTAATAAGGAAAAAAGGGGAACAAAATGGTATTAGGGTTACAGTTCCAAACAAAGCTCCTTCAAAGTTTGAAAGTGAGACAGTGGATGGAAGGAGGAAGGAGGAAGGAGGAAGGTGTTCCTAATTCGCGTACTGGAGAACAGATGATGATGAATCCTTTTCATCCGATGGAAGATTTGAACAAAACACCAAATTTTTTTATTTTTTTCAAATTGCTGACCACGACAATCAAAGTGTAAACACTTCAAATAAAACTTAGACTCTGAACAATTGAAAGATGGAAAAACCAAAAGGAAATCAGCTTTGAAATTAAGACCAAGGAGGGTCTAAAGAAGAAGAACAACCACCTGAAAAAAAAAAATGATGTTAAAGACTAATAAGAAAAAAGGGAAAAAAAAATGATATTAGGGTTACAGTTCCAAACAAAGCTTCTTCAAAGTTTGGACGTGAGACAGGGGAAGGAGAAAGATGTTCCTAATTCACGTACTAGAAAACAGATGATGGTGTTGGAGAAGACTGACTCTTCTTCATCAGATAAAAGATTTGAGCAAAAAAAAAAAAAGATTTTATTTTTCAATCCACTGACCATGAAAATCAAAAGGAAATCAGCTTTGAAATTAAGACCAAGAAGGGTCTAAAGAAGAAGAACAACCACCTGAAAAAAAAATGATATTAGGGTTACAGTTCCAAACAAAGCTCCTTCAAAGTTTGAAAGTGAGACAGTGGATGGAAGGAGGAAGGAGGAAGGAGGAAGGTGTTCCTAATTCACGTACTGGAGAACAGATGATGATGAATCCTTTTCATCCGATGGAAGATTTGAACAAAACACCAAATTTTTTTATTTTTTTCAAATTACTGACCACGACAATCAAAGTGTAAACACTTCCAATAAAACTTCTAGACTCTGAACAATTGAAAGATGGAAAAACCAAAAGGAAATCAGCTTTGAAATTAAGACCAAGAAGGGTCTAAAGAAGAAGAACAACCCCCTAAAAAAAAAATGATACTAGGGTTACAGTTCCAAACAAAGCTTCTTCAAAGTTTGGACGTGAGACAGTGGAAGGAGAAAGATGTTCCTAATTCACGTACTGGAAAACAGATGATGGTGTTGGAGAAGATTGACTCTTCTTCATCTGATAGAAGATTTGAGCAAACAAAACAAAAAAAAAAAGATTTTATTTTTCAATCCACTGACCATGAAACTCAAAGTGTACACACTTCCAATAAAACTTGTAGAACTGGGAACGATTGAAAGATGGAAAAACCAAGAGGAAATCAGCTTTGAAATTAAGGCCAAGAAGGGTGTAGAGAAGAAGAAAAAGAACAATAACCTGAAGGGTCTCAGAGTGGTTGGTCTGCACAGCAACCTCCCAAACCGGCCGACCACTCAGAAGACTACCATAATCACCCGGTTCTCCACCAAAATTGGTGGTTTCCCGGTGATCAATAAACCTGATCTCCACCACCTTTGAATTGAACTTCACGTACTTGAGTACGTCAAAGTGGTTTGCATAGTCATGCAAGTAATCCAATATCTCAGCATAAGAAGGGAAAGTTGAGTTATCTCTTTCCGGCCAAGGGAAATCAGAGAACTCATAATCACATCGAGGGGTCTGAAGCTTAGTTGATCTGTAAGAACAATGCTTCCAGACACCCCCGATTGAATCAGTCGCCTCAAAGATTACTGGCTCGTAACCCGAAAGCTGTTTCGCAGCTGCGATACCGCTTATACCAGCTCCAATGATGCCTATTCTAGAGACTCTCCTATGGCAATAATTCTCGGAAGCCATTAGAGATAGTTGGGAATTTTCTGCTAATTAGCTTGTGCAAGAGTTGAGATGCCTTGAAGAGAACTTGGGGGAATGGCCCCTATTTATACACATGAACGAGATAGTGGGTCATTTGAGAATCACGTGACTTTAGACCTTTGGACGCAGAATATGGCCTAGAGAGACAAAACCAGTCTTCATAAATAACATTCCATTTTTTCCAATTATTTTCCATGTACTATACTTTTTTCTTTTTCTTTTTTTATATACATGTGAACTTGTGAAGTTGGTAAATATATTAAGGAGTTTCCTAGTTCCTCCTATCCTATGAGAGGGAGTCCGTGGTTTAAAGCATTAGACCATTAAAATGGAATATTTCTCTCTTTTTCTGTTTTTAATTTTTTTTTTATTCCACCCCATAGAATGTCCTATTGAATATCTAAGAAATGATTTAGATAGATCACATGTCAAATTTCAGATCTAAAATCAATTTTCTACCTCCATTGTTATGCCATTCCCTCCCATGTATGTCTTTCCATTCTTTCAAGAGTCCCTTACATTAGCAGCCAACTCTGTTCTCGTTGAAACTTGAGATGTGATTAGGGATGTTGGGGTCTACATGTGTACAAAATTTTATCCTAATCTAATTTATATCATATGATAGAAATAGACACCTAACTATGGCTTGGTTATGTAGACCGTCACACCAGATTACCTTCTCCCATTATAGTTATTAGTCAAAAGCTTCCACTATTTTTGTTAGTGCATCTTAAGCTTACAAAGGACGTTATTAGATTAGTTCTAATTACCATGAATTTTCAGAGAAAAATCAAACATCAAACTCGTCTACTGAGTTTGATCCTTGACATTTTTCAACTAAACAGCTATCTTTTGATTAATTAATAATTTTTTATTCTGCAAATGGGTTCTTCATTACTTCACGAAGACGTCCGATATACCTTTTACCAGAAGACACATTTGTCTCTAATAAATTTATTCTGACTTAGCTTTTATTAATCTTATTAGTCTTTAACCATTACTTTAATTCATTTTGATTTTCTTAATTTCAAAATTTTAATAGTAAAACATACTAAACAAATTAGTTCCTTGCAAATAAATAAAAAGGTATGAACAGGGATATTAATCATGGGCTCTCTTGACTTGGTATAACTGATCAATAAAATAAAGATGGGTGGTATTTTATTATTAAGGTCAAGGGTTACTAAGTGATGTTTATGACCATTTGTTTTACTAAAACTGATTCCATTTCCAAGTTGTCTGTGACTGTGAGGTTATCAACCTATGATTATGGGGTGCCATGGCACACCATCAAATGTGAATGGTCATGTATTGATTCTCTGTTCATACTTTGACCTTTGATATAATTTATAGACTTCTCAATTCCCACCAACCTAGCTATACGTACATGTACATCGTTCCATACCCACTTTTCATGTGTGCATGGTGATCAATTCCCATCTCTCTCTCTCTCTCTCTCTCTCTCTCTCTCTCTCTCTCTCTCTCTCCAAACCACAAAAAGTTAATGGGTTTTTACTAGCTAAGAAAATCAAAGAGGGAAAGTCTACGTAAAATTTCTGTGAAATTGATGTGGAAGTTACAGAACATTTACCTGATTAGTGAAAGTAAGATGATAAGGGTGTGGAAGAGAAAAACCGTATCAGGCCCGCCATGGAAGCATCCAAGAAACAAAGAAGAAGGTGATGAGAAGGGAAGAATATTTGAACGAATTTCAAACAATCAACCAAACCAATATATGTATAAAATGGAAATCAGATCGATCAGTCTGCAGCTACCATGACTAAAGCTTATTTAGTTTTAGTTTTAGTTTTAGTTTTAGTTTTAGTTTGTAACAACATTTTAGAAGACCTGTGACCTTTTCCACTTTTCCACTTTTCCACTTTTCCACCTTTCCACTTCAAACTTCAAAGCTCTTTTAGAGGAAAGACTACAAGACCCGTCATCACCCCTAGGTAGTATTTGTAGCGTAGCGTGGGTTAGGTTGACAAGAAGAAGAGAGGTATTCTTCCTTTAAGCTGTCCAAATATGAGAATGGACTTGAATCTTCTTCGACCTTTCTCCCCAGTTGACTGTTGTATAGCCAACTCAAATGTAGGGAAAGCATTTTGATGTGCAAAAATGCATTAAATAGATGTCTCTATTAAGATGTAGGGATCAGAACATTGGGTCTGGGATCTGACGTGCCTATGCTGCACTACAAGAAACAAGAATTTAAAGTATCTCTATCAAATAGCTAGGCATGTATATATTCATCTTTAAACTAGCTAGATTATTGGTATATATATATATATATATATAGGCATCTTACCCTAGGGACAAAAGGTTTCTTACAAAAAGAGTGCGAGGCCATTTTCACATTGACAACATTTTCTACCTTTTGGATTCCTAATCTAATCATATTGATTGTTGAATGCTTAATGAGAAATCACCTAGATAAGTCATATGTCAAATTTGATTATCTATCTCAACCATATGACCCATGGCATACCACTAAGATTGATAATTAATAAATTAATTAATGTGCAACAACCTGAATATGTCACATTTGATTTTGATACTTCGCTTGTATGATCTACCCTATCGGGGTTTTCCCCCCTTGTTCTTTGCCTTAGTCCTTGTTATTCAAACAGTTTGTGACAAAAATATTTATTCAAACAATCTTTAAACTATTCTATTTGTACTTGAATAATTTTCATTGGTCTAAATAGGAAAGTCACGTTCTACTAAAGAAGATTAGTCATCAACTTAAGTTCTCAGTTGTGAATTTTCTAGTAAGTGTTGTGGGTTTTTAGTGCCATTGGCAGAATGTGTTTAGTTTTATTGTTTCTGGTCTTATTTATTTGTTTAGGATTAACTTACTCTTTTATTTTTGGTCATGTACCTCGGGTAAATATCCCCTCCCCTCCCCTCGCCTCCCTTCTTCCTTTTCTTCTTCCTCTTAATCATCCAATGAAAATTTCTTTAAGTACAAAATATGATGGTATGGATAGCATGTCCCAAAATTTTGGACCCCAAAAGATATCACCATGGTTTATACGCTGGATGGCTTCCCTCACTGTTCATATGAGAAACTTGTCCTGGATCATAACTTGTACCCTTGAATATTTTTTCTTCAAAATTTATGAAAACTATATATGGGTATTTCTTTCATCAAGAAAGGAGGGTTTTCTAGTTTCAATCACTCATGTCACTTTAAAACTACTTAGAACATTGTTTATTTAGTAATTGAAATGATACATGATATTCTAATAATGTTAAAATTTATTTTCCTATAAAGATGTTGGAAGTATTGCATCATTTCCAAATTGGACCCAAAGATTTAATCAAACGCATCATCTCAAGGTCTCGACTACCATCCTAGTGTAGACACCTCATTTTGTCATCCATTCACATTGATGATCAACAGATGGTTGAGGACCATAGGAAGATTCTATTTTATGGCTTGAGACATCTCCATAATCTTGAAGATGTTGAGCATCAATCGTGTAAAATGAAAAAATGCTCCTGTAGGGTTAGTTAGGATAAAATGTGGTTAGTTGACTTCAAATCCATCAAAATAAATTGATTTCATAATGGATTTCCTCATACTTAAATTTCTCTTGAAAACAAGCTCATTTGGAAAAGACTATTTTAGTCACTAGGGACCCGTTTTGAAGGTAATTTTTGTTAACCAAAATATCTCAAAATTTTATTTAATTTAAAGTATTGAAGATAGATTTAAAATTCCTTTTGAATCATCAATTGTGAATTTAATGTGCAAAAGTTGTGGGTTTTCAAAAATTTAATGAATTTGGGCCAGGCCAAACTAAACCCGACGTAAAATAGAAGCAAACAGATCAAAGGCCTTCGTGGTAACTTTTTCACTTTGACTCCAAATGGGCATATGTAAGCATAGGATTCAGCTCCTATCCTTAATGCTCATCGTCAAAGTCGGCCCATAGCTATCTGGGCAAGCGACACATGGTGAGACGATGATCCAAGAGTTTGAAAGGCACGGAAAGAAGGCATTGACAAAGGCTCGAAGAACGAGATACCAAGAACCATTGGATCATCGTCTCGCTATGTGTTGCTCGCCCAGATGGTTATGAACAAAACCTGGGCGATAGGCGTTAAGGAGAGGAGTCGAATCCATCAACGTGCAACTAGCTTGAGTCAACATCTCGTGTGCCTCTGTAGTCGCCTACTCAACGTCAACGAAACTCACAAACTTTGAACATACTCCATTACAAATCGAGGACCCTAGAACATTTCATCAACATACAATAGCTTTTGTTTGATATTGAACATACTTGTATTGAAGTCGAGTGTGCATTCATCAATGCATGCTTAACATTGAAAGTTCATAATTTTAGGGCAAACATAGATTGTTCAAAGAGGCTTGAATCTTTGGCCAAAATATATGAGAGGTGTAATAAGCAGACTGAGAGAAGTGGTGAAGTCGAATTTCATGACGCGGGAGTTGGTGCTTGGTCTGTGATTAGTGGTCATCATAGAAATCATGGGTAGGGGAGTCAATATCAAAGGTGGTCGGGTGGCTTTTCTAGCTTCATCTAAGACAGGAAGGAACTCAAAAGGGCCGATGGTGGAGGCTTCTACTTCTTCTCAAAATTCTCCAAGAGGTAGCAATGATAGATGCTTTGGCGGTTGCTGCGGAAAATAAAGAGAGAGATTCACAGAATTTCTCTAAGTATGTTCATGCCGATGGTTAGACTCGATAGTCCGGTAGGATTGCATTTTAAAGAAATGATCAATGTTTGTTCTCTTGAAAGCTTGCTCTTCTTCGAAAGTGCAGCTGTTTGGAAGGCCTAGATTTCTTTTTTCTAGGTGTTGTGTCCGCATCTTGTTGCCGATGTGCTCTCTCTGCTGAAGGTAATGCCTTTGGTGGAGTCAGATTACTGTTTTTTTTTTTTTCTTGTAATTATTTTTCTTTCTTTTTAATACAAATGACCCTTTAGCAAAAAAAAAAAACGGATTGTTCAATGTTGAATTATGGGTTTTTTGGTTGTGATCTAGACTCTTTGTTTTGCTCATTTTGTCACCTTAGGCCTTTGAATAAGTTGTAATTAAGGGGTTCAAAATCTGTCCAAATATATTCTTTGGACCCCAAGGGAGAATTTTTTATCTTTAAAAATCGTGGTTAATCGTAGATTAAATTTTTTTTTAGGTGAATGAAAATGTATTAAAGAAAAGAAAAAGGGAAATACAAAGCCAAGTCATAGGCTATCCTAAGGCCAAGGTCCAAATAAATGAAGAACCAAGAGGAGGGGACAAAACAACCATAAAGGAGGATAAATAAAACTAGGGGTGGGGGCAAATTAATGCCAAGAAAAGAACCGAACACTAAAAAATAGAGAGGAGACATAATACTGGTCGGTTCAAACAGACACTTGAGGATATTTAGTAAATGGGTTTTGACCCCTTCAAAATACTTGTTTATTATTGCTCTCCATGGGTTTACATCAATGAACAAATCGACATGGAAGTAGAAGTTGGAGGTTTATGGAAGGTGGGGTTTTTATGAGAATGAGATTCTCATGGCATTTAGGAGGTATCCTCGGTTTATGACATTGTCTGAGAAGAAGATATGAGCCATTTGGATTTCTTTGTTAATAAAATGGGTTGGGAAAGGGCAGTTATCATTAAGTACCCGGATCTTCTAGGGCTTAGCTTGGAGAAGAGGAATATTCTTCCAAGGTGATCAATTTTTCTAGTATAATATTGAAAGGTCTGGTGAAGGAATATCTTAAAATGGGATATCAGTTGAAATTTGGTGAGAAGCAGTTTTTGGAGAAGTTTGTGGTGTTCAATTACGAGATGGAAGTTCCTCAACTGTTGGATGTATACAAAGGGAAGATTAGTATACCGGAGCTAGGATATGGATCTGAGGAAGTCAGTGAGAGGAAACTATTGTAAAAATAGTGATCTTAAAACTTAATGTTTCCCTGTTTTTTATATTTTTCTTATTATAGTTCATTCTCATTGAACCTAATTTATTTTAGGTATGAAAGTAGAGTTACCTTGTTCAGAAACCATGGATTTATTGAAGCTTAGAGATGTTCCTCTCATGCAATTCAGAGATTGGGTGAAGAAAACGAACAAGTTCAGCTCGAAGATAACTCTCTCATTCACCTCGATGTTCATTTTGAAGTTCCTCTCTCGTTCAGCTCAAAGAGAGTTCATACTGATCTGAAAAACTCTCTTTCGATCTCAGCTCGAAATTCCTCTCTCATTCAGCTCAGCTCGAAGTGCAACCAAAGATCATTCAATTGAAGAAGGGTTTTCAGTTGCTTCACAAACTCAAACACATAAGAGAAGGGTATCTGAGGAATCTCCTAAAAAATAAGGGCAATACGGGTTTTAGAATGTTAGTGTTAGTCTCATGTCATCACTTAGCTGTGATCACTCATGATAATGGAACGGAAGTAAACATCTTGGAACTTCAGGGGAGGCTTCTGATATGTTTCAAAGTAGAAGGGAGGTGATTAATATTTGGGTACAGTACAAGGGAGGGAGTGTAATTTCCTCAAGATAATATACAACTATATATTAATTATTATTACATATTACATTTAAGGCTGAACTAGAGACCTCAACCTCTCTCATCTTTGGATCGAATGTGATCAGCTTTTGTGGTGACAATGATCACGAAAGGTCTTGTTCCTTGGTTTGTTAAGCAGCGATGGTTTTTTCCTTCAGCCTTTTTTCTTGTCTATTTCTTAGAAGATATTATATTGCTTTAGGGAATCTAATTCAATAGCAGATTACCTGGCTAAGATGGATGCAATGTCGGAATCATTTGTGGTTCTTCATAATTAGATGTTTATGCTTCACGAGGAATTAAGTTTAGATGTTCAGGGAAGAGCAAGATTCAGATTCTATTAGTTCTAGTCTTTCCCTTGCTGATGGCCATGCCGAAGGTGAGGGTTTAGGCTAGATTTTTCTATCTTGTAATTTTCTTAGTTTATTTATCTTTTTGTACATTCTTTAATCTTTTAATACAATTGACTTTTTAGCAGAAAAAAAAAAAGGGCCTTAGACTTTAGGGTTATTTAAAGGATGATTGAGATTGATGATGTGTTATTATTATTATTATTATTATTATAGTGCATATAAAAACATAAATGGTAAAAAAAAAGGCAGAGGGGGAGGGGGGCGCTGGCCAAGGTCAATCAGGGCCACTCGTATCTTCCCCTGCTTAATTTATAGGAATTTTCTCCAATTATTCATAGTTTTAAATATTATTCTCACTCGGTGTCGTCGACAAGGGGATAGTGCCTTAGAGATGGGGTGGATAGGTGATTCAGACTCGCCAGATAGTCTAATACTTGTATGGTGCTATAACATTCAATATCATTACTTGTGTGGTACCTGAATTAATGGTGCTATAACATTACGCGTCATTAATTACGTGGTGATTGTGATTTTTTCCCCCTAAAAGTCAATAAGTATATTAATAATAAAAAATAAGTATAGGATTAACGTCCAGGTATATCTCCATAGATAGAGAGAACAAAAGAACGATCCCAAACATCACCCACCTTCGGCATGCCTATGTGATTATGATTATTGTTTAGGTTTAAAAACTCGATAATAAGCTGTGAGAGAGAGAGAGAGAGAGAGAGAGATGGAATTGCATTCACATTCAACCAAGTTCATCTCAATAATACTGGTCCACAGGATTAGAGAAGAAAGAAAATTAGCTTTGCCATGACCACACGAAACGATGATGAATAATGGTCACTTCAATTCTTACTATATATTTTACCATTTTTTTCTGCATCTAGAGGGGACCATCTAACTGATATATGCTGTTCTCACATGTCCCAACATGATAGCAACTGTGTCCGCCAGTCCAAACAGAGACAGGATTTTGATATTTGAATTTGTGTGGTTGGTGATTTTATGTGAAGAGGAGTCTATTTTTGGATCAGCGTTTGAAAAATCGGACCCAATCGGCCAATTCGTATTGATCTGGATCGTTATCGTCAGCGGCTGATCCCAATTCAGGTGGATCTTAATCGGACCAGTCGTGTATGAAATCTAGGGTTTTTAGAAGGGGGGGGGGGGTGACCGATTTCCACCGATTCAGATTGATTTGGATTTCGGTTCCTATTTTTTAAACCCTGTTTTGCACCTACTTCGGAATCAGATGGAGGATTACCAATCAAGAGGATGCATAATAATAAATGAAGGGTTATATGATCACATTTAAGGGCAAATTAGGGTTCTACATTGTTTATATTGGTTCTATTTCAGACTGATTCAGTTTTGTGTAAACGGTATCACAGTGACCCCAAGGACTAGCCGGGTCAAAGATCCAGACACCTAGGTAAAAAATAATAATAATAATAATAATAAAATAAAAACAGATAGAAAATTCTCATTCAATGGATTAAGCCAGATTATCATACAAGAGACCACATATTTAATGAGAGAGAAAAGAATGTGTGAACCTAAATTTAATTATGAAATTTGATAAATACCTAATCCCAATTATTTTCTAGATATCCAATGATCAAGGTTATTACATCACTTATTTACATAACACAACAAAGGTGGGCCATCCATTAATACTCTAATTTATAGATGGGATTGTCAATCTCTTGCCATCTATTAATTTGAGGCGATTGGTATGTATGAATCATGATATAGTTGTCACGTTCCTTCATTTAATATGATCTTCCTTCCAACCTTATTTCCTAGAGTCTCTAGACGTATGTGCATACTAAGGTTTAAGAAATACCTAAAATCGAGCATAAATTAACCACAATCATTACATCAAAATTAAGTGTATCTCCACATAGATATGAGCGAATGCGATAAGACTGCACTGCCCTCCTCCCCCCTGCTTCTCATTTATATGTGCACGTTAATACAGTGACCATGTAAGTTGGTAGCATACTCTTGTCCATAATTTTTATTCAAAAAATTTAAAGATCTAGTTACAAGAGATAAGTTTCATTGATTTTTTTTCTATTTTAATAATAACAAATGATTAACTCGAAAGCAATAGCTGAGTTGGCAAGGGATTGTTGTTTCAAAAAACGTGTGATTTTTCTCTTATCTTCTTGGGGCTACTGACAAGGGGTGTTTAGTGGTCTTTATTACTACTTTCAATAAAAATTGAATAATTTTCATTCAACCCGTATATGATGGGATAGGTCAAAATTATTCCACAAAAAAAAAAAAAAAAATTATATCCACACCACACCCCCTTTGTTGAATGAGAGAGTGCTCAGATCCCTTTCAGAGAAAAAAAACATAACCAGCCGCCACTGCTTGTATGACTCTTTAATTTTTGTAATTGTCTCGACTCTCTTTTGTTTTGGAGATATTCACATAGTCCACTCAACAGTTCTTACCAGCTAGCCACGGTCGTAGACTTCTTGACTACTGACGTAGGAAGTATTAAAAATTCTTCTTAAGCTTTGTAAGAGTTTCAACTTTTCGCATTGCACACCCAGCCTGGTTAGGACCCAGGGAGCAATGACCCATCAACTCCTATCATCATTTCTTACTTTCGCCATTATTGAAAGGGTTTTCAACTTGACAAGACACTTTCCAATTTGTTTCGCTTTTTCTCTTGCCCTTTTATTCACTATTTTCTATGGTCATGTGGAAGGAAGGTGGCTTCTCTTCATATGTTACCCTAAAGCTTTAATGGGAGAGACCTAACCTTTATAGTCTTTCTATTAACTTCCAAGATCTTCCTTCCTTCCTTCTCATACCATACCATGGCCATTGATATGTTTTAATCTGAAAAGATTTGAGAGGTACATGAACCAAATTGGCAGCTTTGTTCGAATAGATCAGATTCAATGTATGAGCAGGAAAATAATGGTAGTGCTTCAGTTGCTTTCTCAGAGCAACAACTACCATATAGTGTATCCAAACTAACTTAAATCAATATGTGCTAATCAACTTGGACATCAGCTAGTCTTTATTCCCTCCTTCCAACCCTTTCAAAAACAAGGTTAAATGTATGTTCCCATTTTATAAATAATTTTAAAAACAAAGATTATTTGAGCCGCCAGGGTACTGGCTTAGCTACCCACTCTCATACATAAATTTTTATTCATTTCCTAAAAGAAAAAAAAAAATTGAATTAAAAGTTTTCAAGATTAGACGGAGGCTCAAGTACATTTTTCCCATAATTGAAGGAGAAAAGATTCTCTCTCTCTCTCTCTCTCTCTCTAGCCACATTCCGTGGCACTTCATTGATGCTTTCTTCTGCTTGCTCAAAGAACCATGTTCACTTCCTGTGAAGGTGTAAAAAAAAAAAGTTGATCGACTTGAGCAAATGAGAGATTTAAAAAAATGGCGGAAGATTGTTTCAAGACCAATCAACAGGGGTGTCGATTCCAAACCCACATCAGCAGGCCTTATCGAACCCAACATGTTTATGGCCTGATTTGGACCAGCACAATTAATAAACATTTCATGTTTTACAATGCAAGGGGAAAGCCCGACGGACGATTGAACCCCCGACCTTTTTACAAGCACAACCTAGTCCAACTTTTTTTTTATTCCGAATATTATCTGAGACGTCCCTAAAATTTTATTAAGCATAAGGCAAACAATTAAGAATTACACGTGGGATATAACCCACCTAACCACAACCCTGAAGGAGAAAGACACTCCCTTACACTCACTAAAAAACCAATACCTGAAACCCATACAAAAATAAATAAGGAATTATAATATGAACATTGGCATACCACCTTTGTCTTCTTGAGCAATCATACACCTTGGGAGATTCTGGTTAGCATGGAACAACCCACTGGTATAAGCTTCACATGCCAAATTGCTAACCAATTAGCAGCTTGATTGTTTTCAAGAGATTTATGCATTGAAGGAATCAGAAAGAGAGAGGACTTCCTGAAATCAATACCAGCAACTCCACAAATTGTAAATTCTCTTAGATACACAGTGAACAATATAAGACGAGCCTGAGTTAATATAAAAACCATAAAGACCCAAATCTGCACACAAACTCCCTCTTTCAATTATACTTGAAATTCCCATTTTAACCCCACTACCTAAAAACTCCCTCTTCATTTCGTTTCCCAGTTTCCTTTGGCTGGCCTCCACTGTTGTGGTGAGGGGCTGCTCTTCTACATCTTCTCCAAGGGCTTTTCTCATCATCACCATATGTTGCTATAATGTCTAATATGCAAGTATTTTGGTGAGACTGTCATTGTAGTTCTTTAGAGTAGGAATGTTCTCTTAACTAGTTAACCATTTTATCACCCATCCCCCAAATATCTAACTAGGTCACTAGCAAGACAGAAAATTAAAAGTGCTTTTTCCACACATTACGTCATAGAATCAAACAACATTAGCAAGCAACTGCTCACCACCTTAAATATTAAAGTTGTTGTATACACATCTTGCCGGTCATTTCCACAAGTTTAATCTGAACTGCAACATTAATTTTTTACCCGCATTCTATGTTGGATTTGATACAATTATGTTTTGATGTTCTTTTCATTACTGAAGTTTAAGCGACATAATTTTTGCAACAATCCTAAACAACCTCTGCAAGAGTGAGAGAGAGAACCAAGCAGTTCCAGAATGCCAACATCAAGTTCCCTTTGGTGTTTAGGGAAGACCCATTTAGAGATGTGTTAAAACTTGTTTATAGTTAAATAGGTCCATAGTCCGGCTAAGACCCGTTTATAGCAGCCTAATTATAACCCAAGATCCACCGATTCGATTGCAAACCGTATCATGTCCACCAAAGCTAAGTCCCGTCGGATGGCACCCCTAGTTACTTTAGGATCCATCAAGAATTTTTGTAAATCAAAAGAGATACCAAGCTTCCAAAATGCCCCGATTGTGATCTTTGGCTATCTTCATTCCTTAGAGAAGTCTACAAATATTGCTTCAGTACTTTTCCCCTATCATCAAGAATTAACATCAATTTTCCTTATAAAAAATACCAACAATCCATCCAGAGATTTTTTTACTTTAAAGTTGTTAGTCAAATGAGGACGGCAAACTCCAGATTAGAGAGATGGGTGGAAGCACCTGATAGTCTTAGAACAATCCTCAGGCTAGGCTCAAAGACAAGGATACAATATCATTAGTACAAGGGGAAGAGACTAAAGCTGCGATCCACTATTAATATTTTTCATAACTAAATTAGGTTTGGGATTAAATTTAAGCACAGAGGGGGCTAATTAGATATAGAAGCATTGAATAATGGATTTGTAGGGGTATCATGTCTTGTATTCTGTTGCATGGATTTGTGAGCTGATTTCAAAAAAATAATATATATATATATATATATAGAGAGAGAGAGAGAGAGAGAGAGAGAATATGGGGGTGCTAGAAGGTATCATAGAGGAGTGGTGGGGGTCATTTCAAAAAGGGGAAGAGAGAGAGAGAGAGAGGGTGCTAACTGACAATATATCGGCAACATACACAACCTTTTATATATATATATATATATATATATTGTTGTGATTTGTGCCGAGGCGTTTACTGTAATCTAAGAAAAGCGTGAGGATGAACAAATCTAACCCTATTCTCCCTTGATAGTAAAACATATCTCATCTTACCGTAGATGTAAGCAATCTACCAAACCATGTAAATCATCGGATTGTGTGATTGTTACTTTGTGATTTCCATTCTTTTATTCATAGTTTTAGGTCTTTGTTTCTACCATTGCCCACATTTAAGAAGGTATTCTGTAGGACCTAATAATTTCTCCATGACAGGTAAAATGGGACCCAAATTTATTTGCGATTAGGTCTAATATCTCTTTCTCGCATGTTAATATATGGAATATGAAGTTGGTCTAAGATCTCTTGCTAGGGCTGTGCTTTTTTTTTTTTTTTCCCCTAAATTTTTACTTTCATTTCTCTTATTTTATTTTTGCGCAGATTCATGTGATTTGACTCTATTAAATTGAATGAATTTATTGTTTTGTGGTTGTTGTATGACTTATGAAATCATGAAATGGATTTTATTTATTTTTTATTATTCATACGAAAATAGACAGTTGAAACTAGCAAGAAAATTAATTTGACCCTTAAATTTAACATGTGATCAATCCATGACACAATTAGGTAGGTCATATACTTAACCAGTTAAGTTGACTTGACTTGATTTTCTCTTTCTCTCGAAATTCATTCATTGGCAAACCAAACAAAATAATGATTCTGGATCCGTGTGCCTTGATTCAGGGGGAATAGTGTCTTCAATGCACAATGGGCCGGACATCATAAATTTATGTCTCAAATGAATCTTACCAATCTATATTGATCAGTCAATAGTGAGATTCCTATTCTGTTCACACCAACGCCAAAAAGTCAATACTAGTGAGAAAATAAGAGAAACACATGCTGCAATAGATTAATAAAAGATGGGGATTGTATGAGAATTCCTTTAGATGCAAACACCTTTTTCTCTTAAAACTAAATTTATTGTGAAGTTTAGATATTCGATTGGTTAGCCATGAATTTATGATTTCTTAACATTTTTATTTTGTTAATGTCCTAAAAAAAATAATTCCAGCCTGATCCATAATCTGTTTAATACATATCTAAAAAAACTACTCACCATCTAATTCGACATTACAAGTTTTCTTTGATGAGAGTGAGACTGTCTAAATGACACCTCTATGGATGTATTTGGAACTTGACATTTTCATTTAATTGTCCTTTGTATTATTTTACAAAGTTTTTTGAATTAGGGGTATAAATGGGTTCATTCTATCATCGTCAAAAGTTGATATTGTCATCTTGCATACTTTTTTAGTACACATGTGAAATGAAAATATTTATCCTCGTTTAAAAAAAAATATATATATTTTATACAATAGGGACAAAAAATAAAATTTAAAAATATTTGATACCTTAAAGTGTGTCAGTCAAAAAATCCATTATTTATGTTGTTCATTGATAATTTAAGAAATTTGATTGTCTTATTTTAAAACATATACAAAGGGATAAGATAATCCTAGCTGACAAATTGGCCAGTAAAGCCAATTCTGAAAAGCTGGCAAAGAGACTATGATGGAGACCTGAAATTGATAGTGTCAATCGGTTTGGTTTCGGTTATTTCAACTTGATTTTGATATGGCTTGAGATAAAAGTGTAGAAATCAAAACCGTGTCGATCCAAGAATAGAGAAACATTTTAGAAACCAAAACCGAAACAACTTGCTTTGGTTCAGTTTTGGTTTTTATTTAGTTTCGTATTTGGTTCCTTATTCTATTTTAATTCAATTATATATCAAGATTAGGTCCTATTTTAGTATTTGGGCAAACTTTTTACATCTTCACTAACAGAAAAAACACTTATTTGTTATAGTCATAATCCACCAAACTTTTTTTTCAAGCATCAAAAAGAAATAGAATTTATCATCCACATTGATTGAAATTGTAAAAAACAATTAAAAAAAATTCTTGATTTTTTATTTGATTCAAATATAGATAATTCAGTTTGGTTTAATGGTTTTAGTCACAGAACCAAAGCTGAACTAAACTGAGAAAAGATTATTCCTTTGAAACCAAAACCAAACCGATTTACTTTAGTTCGATTTGATTAGATTTTAAATGGCCAGTTTCTGTTTCGGTTCTAAATTGATACCCTTATTGTAATCCCCATTTATAGGGATGTCAATTTCAAGCCTGACCTGACAGGCATGACCGAGCCCAACATGTTTATGACCCCAATTGAACCAACTCGATTAATAAATAAACAAGTTGTACACGGTGCAAGCGGTAAGCCCGACGAGTGCTCGACTGGCCCGACATGTGTGTGTGTGTGTGTGTGTGTGTGTGTTTGTAGAATAGAGTATATATTGATATTTTTATCAATTATTGAATGCAACTAAGTATAAAGTCTTTTCTAAAATTTTAATTATTTATTAAAATATAATTAAGTTTCTTAAATCTAAGACAATTGAAAATCATTTAAGGCTTTATTGGTGCATTTGCCCATTTAAGGCCTGGTTACAGCTTGATCAGCCCAATTGAAAGAAGTCCAGTTAAACTCAGAACCCAACCGAACTTGACAAAGACCGACTCATTCCTTAAATAGGCAAGTCAAGGTGCAAAAGTACAAGCCCGGCTAGGCCAGATGGATTGACACCCCTACTTATTTGTCTTGTTTTATTGTAATAATATCGTTGGTTCATAAGAAAATAAATTTATGAAACATTTTTTTAAATACATAGTTTTCTTTATTGTTTACTTTTGTCTTCATCTAGAATAAATTAGTTTAATTTAACATAATCATATTCTTATTTTGTCACACCCCACCCCCAAAAAAAAATTCATAATCTTAGAATTTATTTAATCAAAGCACATGCATAAGTATCCATTTCCAAATCTGATTATATGTCTCCCTCCAAGAAACCACAGGGAGCAGTGATTCAAATTTTTAATTCAATCAAGTATCCTCTAATATATATCCATGCATCGAGCTACAGACTTGCTATTAGGTTTGCGGGGCTGGTATTTGGGCTTTTACGAAAAGCCGAATCCAATCCAAAAATATACGTTATAAGCCTACCTACTAGTATCCAAAATAAATAACAATAAGTCCACTTTAATGTGGACTGGCCCAACTAACTCGCTATGACATGTTTCAAATGTTTCAAGTGAATGAAATCAGGGACAGTATTGGTCACTTTCGATTTCAATTCTAATTCAATTGAAATTGGCTCAGAATTGGTTGCAATGCCAAAATTGAAAGGGAAAAAGATTCGCACACTGTCTATGTGTAAATTCCTTAACACGCCAAGACAAATTAATGGCCCCTTTTGAAGATTCTTCTAATCGTCAGAATTAGTAGTCTGGCATAGGAGGAAACCCACTCCCAAATTGAAATAAAGAAGTAAAGATTTTCTAAAAGATGGAAAAATGAAGTTTGGGGATTTTGCTACCACATGGAAGTTACGTTGATTTTTCTTTTTCTTTTCTTTTTTTTCTTTTTCCTTTTCTTTTTTTTTCCCCGATGTTGTAATGACTCAAATATGGAAAAAATGAAGATCAAATAAAAAAGCAAACTAGGAGATTCAAAAGAGGGTTGCAGAAATTGGATGGAATTGGAATTCAGCTTGACTAAGCATGTAACCGACCAGCCAATGAGCATAAACTAGAGAAGCTCAATCATTGCTAAAGATGTACTCATCCAAGTGCAATGATGGCTATCGGTGAAGGAATTCTTTCTTCACCATGATGGCTTAAGAAAAACTTGATCCATGGAAAATTATTAAGGACAATTTTCTGAATTATTAAGGACTTGGTCAATATCATAGTTAGCAATCGGTGATAAGACAAAAATATGAAACAAGAATTATTCATCTTTAATAGAAATTCAACTAGATAAGAAATGTAAAAAAAAAAAGTTAAAGAAGAACATTAAAATATATTTAGTAGTTAATTCAAAATTTTGAAATAACATTATTATAGACACTTGAAAAATGCAATACAAATTGGGAGTTACCGAACCAGATGCATTGAACAATACGGATGCAAACAGGGAGATCTAACGGTCAATAAACTTGGTGCGTAGGGGGATGTGAGATTCCATCCCACTATGTCAGCTCTAAGAACCTTTTCCCAACAATATAAATATACCAAGTTACTCAAGAAAAATAAAGTTATCATCCATAAATAGAGTGTTCAATTAGAATTTTCAAGCGAATATTACAATAATTTTTAAAGAATAAAAACGAAACCCATAATCTCCTAACCAATCACTTTACTTGGATTTTTTTTTTCGTAATATTCAGCTCAGCTAAAAGAAAATTTCTCATTAGGAAGAACATATGAAATGGGCCGTTGTTAACCACCCAACTCCTGGTTTTTGGACCCCCCCCCCACAGTTTTCCGCCTTCTCTGGGCTCTTTCATATTTTCTTTAAGCCCATAATTTCCATTGGGTCCTTTTCTATAAAATTTCAATCCCATTCAGAATATGATAGTGGACTCATTCCCCCCACCCCCCCCCCCCCCCCTCTTGGATGCATAGATTGAGTTCACCGTATCGGTTTCCACTGATATTGTAAGGACCGTATCAGTATTTATTCTAGATCAAAACAACATTTTTCGTTCAAAAAATATCACTTTTGTACCATATCGGCCAATCCATATTGATTAGGTATCGATATCGATTCCTAAGTACCATGGTTGGGTCCTTGGATGTGACTTTAGGGGTGGACAAGGACTTCCAAAGAATAGGAGAGAGGAAGTGAAGAAAATTTTTCTCCTTCTCCTAATGATCGAAGGAGGTCAGCTTCGCTCTTCCATTGCTATACACCCAAGCTCAGCAATCATTGGTGAGGCTCTTGCACTCTGACTTGGGTTGAAGTCTTTACCATTATATCAGAGATATAAAGCTCATCCAGGGAAGTTTTGGTTTCTGCAATTTCTCTTTCGATAATGGAGCAGAGAATGTAATTGAACACAACATTACAAAAAGTAGAGCTTTGAATTATCTAACTTAAGGGAATATGGGAATCCTCTTTTCCTCCATGTCTTCTATAGGTATTATATCATTTTCTTCCATGGAGGATATGAGAGTCCTCTTTTCTTGGAATCATGATACTTTAAAAAGGATCGAGTTTCGTTCATCCATGGTGAAGAGAGAATCGGTTAAATTACAGCACCATTTGAATAGATCTAGAAAAAATATCTTTTTACTTTCGTTAATAAGAAATCAAAAGTTAATGATGAGACTCATTGTTCGAAAAGTCCATTCATAGGAAGATATTCTCCCTTAACCCGCCGGATGATGAATAAAATTTATCATTTTATATAACCAAAAAAACAGAAAAATAAAAAACACTGACTCTTGTCAAACTTTCATGGCTTTCTCTATCACATAAACAAAAACAACTTTTCAAATTATGGTCACCTATTTAATTTATTTTATTTATGAAAGCGTATTTATCCTACAAAACCCAACAGTGCATATTACAAAGTAGCACAGGTCTAAGTGTTTGGAGCCCTCAGACATGCAGATATGTAGCCCAAGGTGCTCCCAATCTTTAAATCTGTGCTACACATGGTATTGCCCGATAGAAGATCCCGATCCCAGTTTCACCAGTTAAAAATCAAAGATTTTGTATTGTAACCTGAGCTATGCACACCTGATGCTAGTCTAATTCATTTCTTCTATTAGATAAAAACCCAAATGTCTGCCATTAGACAGATTGGATGGGCTTCAAATTTTTTAGGTGGATAGTCCGAGAAGAGATGCTAGTAGAGTGTGTTAAGTGAAAAAAAAAAAGTTTGAAAATCTTTAGCATATGGCATTAGTAGCCATACGGTCTCTAGTCTGATACCAATTGGCACAGATATGGATCAGCTATATTGACCAGATCTTACCATTTAACCACAAAAATACAGACATCACCGATTATTATTATTTTATCTTCTAATGATACTAATACCACCTTGACGTATCCATTGATACCGATATATATCAAACAATATGATACTGATACTTGAATCCATGACTACAAAAGAAAGCATGGATATACATGATAGGATAGGGTTTTAATGCACGACATCAGCATCAGTATTGATCATTGCTAATATCGATATCGATATCAATACAAATCGGCATATCAACCCGATCAAACAGTTTAGCCCCTTAAAATACTGACACAGGGTTTTTTGGACCATTATGCCCTCCCTAGTTCTAACACCATTATTATGGCATCAATCAAGTATCTATATTGACCACGGCCGATCTGACCAAGATACCTAAAATCATGTACAAGAATGATTGAATATTTTGGAATAGATTTGAGTCTATAATTTGACATTTGATTAATCCATAAGTTATACACCTAATCCCACGGTTAGTTGGCTAAAATCAATTATAGAAGTGGGTTTACAATTATGGACGGTCCTGATAAGCTTACAAGATCATTATTGATTCTCATACGAATCATCACCACCACATCCTCTATGCTGCAGTATATACATAATTCTACTCCACAACACAATGACACATCTTCAACCAAAAAATAAAAAAATAAACACAATGACACATCACACCAAATCGAATCAAATCGATTGGTGATCCAATTGGTCTTCGATTTTTATTTATTCAATGATGTTTAAATATGTGGCTTCTGACACCTGATTTGGTGGATGTCTTCTTTTCAAAGATTCATATGGTCATCAAATGAAAAAGGGTTCTCTTCCTTTTCGTTTTTGGTTGAGTCGCTGAATGTTATCTTAGCATGCATAGTGATGATCAATACCCAAAATAAATAAAAAAAAACCATAGTGATGGAACGAAAACTCAATACAGAGAGTAATGATAACGATAGATTTATAAATGAATATTCATCTTCATAATGGATGAAGGAAAACTTGCACTTTAAAAAAATGGTTTCAATTAAATTTTAATAATTGACAAATGGAGTTTTTGCAGCTGAATTATTTGTAATTTTATGTAAATTATTTTTATTGAAATTTCAATAAGATAATTGAAAATGATTGAATAGACATATGTGAAACCTTTTTCTTAGAAGGAATGCAAAAAGAAAAAAAAAAAGACAAAGACAAAGGAGATGCTATCTATATGATCAGAAGGGGTTGTCTAGTCTTTCTCATCAAAGAATAATAAAAAAATATATCTTCTCCGTCATTGCGGTCATCATCCTCTTTTTTTCATTCTCTACTTTTCTGAAATTAAAGATTTCATGGTCATCCCTTGGCCTATGTTTGGTAGCCAAGAGAAAGAGAAGAAAAGAAAAGAAAAAAAAAATTCAAAATTTTTTTGAATTTTAGGAGAGAGATAGACACATAGGAAATCATTGTGTAATTATTATTTTTTATTTTATTATCTTTTCATATTTATATCATGTTTTCTTGTGTTTTTTGTAAAAAAAAAAAAAATTTGGGAGAACAAAAGAAAACTTCACCATTCCTAAGAAGAATTTTGAATTTCAAAAGGTGAATCTTCTCTTGGGTGAAGACATACCAAGTGCAAAGAAAAATTCTTTCACTTAAGATAAAAGTAAAAAAAAAAATGTATTTTTTTCCTTTCTTTTCTTTTCTTTTCTTAGCTACCAAACACAGCCTTAGTGTTTAGGTTGATCTCTGAATTTGTTTTATTCTTAAATTTCCAATTGAAAGATGGTTTGAAATTTTATATAAAGTTAGGATTATTTTGCTTGGATGTGTCAGCGAATGACTAAAGATTTTAGTTGGACTGCAAAGAAAACATTTTAAATTGATAAAATTACATAAAAGGAGAAACATAAATTCATGATTTGGTAGGATATTCAGCCTTATTGATCGGAAAAAATATTGATGATGAGTATTATATTGTCTACTATTTTCTTCAGTCATAATCTGTAATCCAACGGTAAATAAAAATATTACTAATTCTTATTATTATAATAAAAAAAATTAATAAAATAAGACAATAAGTGTCAAGAGTTTGAGATGACCACTTAACTTAAGGTCGCTTGTGGAGTCGCTAAGGTGTCCGAGCCAACTTACGCGCATCTTGACTAATTTTTGACCTAATCCACACAATCTCCAGTTCGCCCTAACCATCTGGGCAATCTACTGATAGGTATAAAATAAATATAAAAAAAAAGTCACAAACACACACACTCACTAACTCAAGAGCGGAATTCACTCATCACTAAAGGTCACATTAGAAACACTTTATTCCTTTTACAAGCCAAAGATACATGTAGGAACATTAGGAACACTTTCTTTGTTATATGCTTGACTTAAAAGAATATTTGCAATAGGACATGGGGACGACTAAAAGAAGATAACAAGTTCTAAATATGTCTCCTGTCAAAAAAAAAAAAAAAAAAAAAAAGTTCTAAATATATCTATAAATATGTGAGTTAGACCCTTTTAGAGAGAGAGAGAGTGAGAACCATGAAAATCACAGATTAAGATATTGGAATTGATAATATTAGGATTCCGTAGGTTCAGTATCAATCTGAATGTGCTTGGATAGGAAAAAAAATATCCTTAGTTGTCATTAAAATAACTAGTTTTCTTTACTTTATCATTTCGTACCAGTTCAATGATGCAATATAGGCCTAAAATCAATATTAGACATTGCTGATATTGATCCAATCCAATTCCTCAAACCATGAGAGAAATAGAAGCATTGGATATGATGGCATCCTCATTCCCTCAACTTGAAAGATCATGTCTTCGAGTTTGAAGCATCTTCATCTAATTTTCATGATCAAGCTTCTTTAACTCGTCATCTACTTCTTAATTTGATGCTCTACTCTTATACCAAGTTGAAGTAACTCAAAATAAATTTAAAAAAAAAAATTTTACAATTTTACCTCAACGAATAGTGATTTATCATCAAGATATTCTTAGTGATTGATTAAAAATAAAATATTACTTAACCAAAAAAAACCACTACCGAAGAGTATATATTAAGGAACCATTGGAATATTCTATTGGATGTCATGATATCTTTAAACACAATAATACTAATTCTTTCTCATGCCCTATGTATCTATACGGTCAACATTAAGGACGAGCTTCAATAAAATAAATAAATAAATAACTTATATGCAAAGATGGATGTATCCCCGTTTGTCAGTCCTCGCATATTGCCATGGAATCCTCAAGGATTCAGATGCTAGGAGCTGGGGCCTGGAGCCTGGAGCTGTTAGTTGCTTGGTTCGGTTTGATTTGAATTTGTTTCACAATACCTTAACTTGAATCCACTTTAATAAATGTTGAGGTTTGGTTCGAACTAATTCGTTTTGATTTCATCAATTCAATTCGTACTAGGAGCATGTCAATCCTAAAAGGATACTTATGGGCACCAAATGCATTGAGCTGTGACCTCGGGTTCTAAATCAAAATCATATTTTTTTTAAGGGAAAAGATTGGTTATGCCATTAATATCAAGTATGTTAGCACCCTGTGTCTATCTCTCTTTTTCCTTTTTCTGAAATGATCCTCATATCCTTCCTGAATGATACTCCATCATGTATTTTTATTGGTGTTATCTGCTAATATACTTGATATCGACAATATATTTATCACATTTCTTTTTTTTTATTAAAAAAAATTATATCTGTACCATATCGGCCGCATATATCAGTAGGGGTCACGATGGATACCAATTTCTAAAACCACAGGTGATTTATTCTCAAACAACCAATGAAAATAAACCACGTGACCTGGGGAAGAGGAGGTCAGGACCTTAGGGTGGAGAACGGACAAGGCACCCAATTGTCCTTGCACTGGCTTTTGTGGTGGAGAAAGAAGCATTCGCCGTCCAGGCCCTCCAGGGAACGGAGTGCTTTAAGCCTCTGTGCCCCACACCATTTGGGACCCATAACTCTGCCACCCTGGATATTACAGAGTAGAGAGATACGTGTAATAACCTTTACCAGACACCAAACCCAACCTCGCCAGCAAGGGTCAAGCAAGGCAGGGTTGAAAATGTAACTATACTTTTTCATACAACGAACAAATGAGCCAGTTGGGTCGGAATCCGGATCAACCTCGATCTTGGCCACGATCATGGCCCATCCAATGCCAATTAAAGTGCATCAGAGAGAGCTGATTTAATCAGGGTTCAAAAACCAGAACCGAGATTTGATCAGTCCTGGTCGATTCAGAGCTAACTCAGCTTGGAATCAGTCATAATAGGTCTAGAATCAGTGGAGATCGGCTAAAAAAAACCCTATCCTAAACCTTTAGTTTCCATACAAAATCTGTCCAATTTGGGCTGGCCCGAAACGGGATCGGCCATAATTGATCTAGAATTGGTGGAAATCAGCTAAAAAACACTAACATGGTTTAGGAAATGGATCGGATTGGCCTGAATTGGTCAGATCTGATTATGTCCAATCCAGATCGATCGTCACCCGACCCAGAGCCCATCTTTCAAACCTCGCCTCTTAAACCTTAGTTCCCATACAAGATCAATCCAATCTGGATCCGCCCGAATAGGCCAATCCGAACCGATTTACAGTATGTAACATACAACAAGACATGACCACCCATTTGTTTTGTGAAATGTGAAATTCGGCATAAGTTTTGGATCTACCCTCAGCATCTCTCTCGATTCCTAGCATCTCTTCCAGATACCCCCACCCACTTGGCCTTCAGAAAATCCAACGATCCAGATTTTTCCCTCTTCTCCCATAAATCACAACTTCCCCTCAGCCTCATTTCTCCAGCAAACAAAGACGACAGCAACTACAGATAAAAGAGGCAGCTGAGTGAAGAGAAAAAAAAAACAGAGAGAGAAAGAGAGAGAGAGAGTGAGAGAGAGAGAAGGGAGGGAGGGAGAAGACAATTAGCTCCTGATCCCTGTTGCTATATCGAGGCCATGGAAGTCTTTCAATCTCCGGTGGAAGCTCTTGCCTTTAATTACGTGAGCTTCGGATTTTTAGCCACCGTTCAGAGCTTCTTGACCTGTATCGCCATTGTTACTGCCGCTATTAGTTTCTGGAGAATCAGAGCCGTCGGCTCCAATTCATTCCATGGAACCAAATCGCCATCATCAGGTGATTCAAATTCTCCTCCTTCCTTCGACGGTCGCTGTCGCTCTACTGTAAATCTGTCTTCTCCACCGATGCAAGTAGTCTCCACCTGGTCTGCGCCTGAATCAGAGAAGGAGAAGAAGGAGAAGCCATTTCATCAAGAAAAAATTTGCTCTTCTTTCGGTGGCGTTGGAGCCATCAAATATGATGATGACAAGGAAGGCAACGGCCACTGTAGGGTTATCAAAGACAAGTTCACACTGTATTATCAAGGGGAGGAGGATACTATTCCTATCGCCGGCGTCGGCGTTGATGTCGTTTGCTCCTACCGGGAAGAGATTTATTACTCTGACGAACGATGGTCTTGCGATGTAATTAGGATGAGGAGAAGAAGTGATTTGGGTTGGTACCATTCTCAGGATTTAACGGTGTTTAACGGTAGCGTCGTTAGGTTGTGGGACTGTCATAGACGGAGATGCCTTTCGCCGTCCAATAATTACTTCCTGGCTCTATAATTTTGATGATTAGAGAGAGAGGGGGTTTTGGTAGGTGTGGCCGGTGAGGGAATTGATGGTGCAATTAATCCAATTGTAAATACTTATTTTTATTGAGAATGAAATTTTCGATTTCATTTCGAATATATAGATTTTCCTTTAGTCTCTTTCTCTAGAAATTGAATGATCAGGACCGTTGATTGCCTTGATCATCATCACATAAGTAGGCCGTGCCCCGTGGATCGGTACGTGATCATTGGGAGTCTGGGATGGATATCACTGTGTGATAACTCTTGGATGGTGAGTGGTGAGTGGTGAGTGGTGAGTGGGCCCACCCATTAATTAAGATTTAAGAACTCATTGGGGTCCCTATTCGCATAAGTCATGCATGAGCTGTTCTCAGTCGTCTGATGCTTTAGGTACCTGTGCCCAGATATTCTTGATTATCCGATGCTTAATCACTGTTATTTTTTCTAATAACACAATTAATAGATTAAATGTATTTATTAAAATTATTTGAGTCCAATTTGCATGTATAACCATACGTAGAGATTTACTATCACTCCCCTACACTTGTCATATCCAACTAGTTAATTTAAAAGAAATGTAATAGGTTATAGGTGAAAATGAGGGTCACTCTGGATATTTAAAAAGAGAATGGGAGAAAGAGATGTAGAATTAAAAAAATGAGAGAGTATCAAACAAAAGTAAAGAATATGAAAATCTTAGTAAATATAAGTGAAAGTGTAGGGGAGTGATAGTGGCATTCATTTTCTTAAATCTTACGAATACTTCAATGTTAAATACTTAACGTTAGCAAAAGATGCTGACTCTTCAAATGGTTAATGGTTTTTAGAGTAACCAAAAAAAAAAAAAAAAGGAAAAATCTCTCCTAATCCTAGTATTGGAGGGCTACAAACTCTCGAATTCGATCATATCGTTCGGTTTCTGTTCCTCCAAGCGATAATCCATAGAATTGGAGCAGCTCAGTGATCTTGGTTTTTGCTGAGGTGCTTTCGTCCAACCTTGCAGCATCAAGAATTCCTAGGGGGTGTTTGGTTCGGTAAATCAAATGGTGTATGTATCGGATATGAATGTCAATCTTTTGATAGACATTCTTCTGAATTATGTTTCTTTTTGAAAAATCGTTTGGTTGCCTTAAGGTTAGTGCATGTTTCTCGCGGATTGAGATATTGGCTTCCGTAGAGAACGTCTTTCCGCTTTCTCCTTTTATACTAGGTGCTAAAAAGGTTGCTCAAATATGAGTTTAAGTGTTGAGGTGAACTCAAATTTGGAACACATCCTTTGTAATATGGTCATTCATGGAAGTATGATGCTCACTTATGAGGGTCATCCTAGTGGAACCAAACAACTTCAAAAATTAAGAATTATCATTCTAAAGAATGTCATCCCAAAGATTTACCGAACCAAACACTCCCTAAGAAGTCGAGCGCTGACTTAGGAGGGTTTGATGGAGTGTTTCCTTGATTGTTGAATGGCCATGCAATGGTTCGAACTGCTATCTGTGAGTTGGTGATCCTTGCAAGTACATTATAATCAACGAAATTTAGTCTCCTTTCCATCTCATTCAACCGCATGGCTATCTAGACGCCCATTCATATTATTAATGGCATCAAGCACTTGTTTCATACTTGCATCGTCCATTTGTTCTGAAAAATAAAATAATAACTAAAGACAGATCAGCTATAGAGAATCGCTAAAGAATTACAAAGGAGTTCCAAACAATCTGTCTAAGAGGTTGGGCCATCTTAGAGAGACATCAACAATAATACTCTGCACTCTGCAGGCAGCCCAACATCTGTATCCAAAGAAACTACTTCCCTATACACCATAGCGAAATTTAGAAAACGAATATTAGTGGGACTCCAAATTGGAAGTATACAAATGGTTGAAGCCACTGAACCCACTGAGAGTGGTTGCAGCAGTGAAACGAATTTTCCTCTTGGAGGAGATTTGCAGGGTATCCGAAATCAACTTGATCGAATTGGAAATCCGAAACTGATGAACCATAAAAGAGGGGATCTATCTCAACTAAACTCATGGCAGGTTCTATCCAAACCAACCCAGTTTAATTCATCCAGATCCATGGATTAACTATCCATCCGAGACCCAACTCAAAGAGTCTAATCCCAGCCTTCTATTCCAAGGCTGTATCACCCCGGGGAACGGTTTTGCCTCAAGGTTGCAGGGAAAACAGGGGTAGCAGCGAATCAGATATACTAGAAACAAAATCCCCCCCAAAAAAATTGGGAAGAACAAGAGAGAAAGAGAGAGAGAGAGAGAGAGAGAGAGAGAGAGAGAATCTTCTTTTCCCCACAAAAACCCAAAGACTGTTCTCAAAAAAAAAAGTTGAAACCCCTGTTTGTTGGTGTACGATGTCTTGTATTCCGTTACAATTTAAGGGTAATTGTGTACTTTCCGGATTAGGGTTTTTCGCTATATTTTTTAACGAGAGTTTATTTCTCTGTACTGCAAGCAATACTGAGAGGTGTGAGGGACGAGCGCTGTCACCCTATTCTCCATTGATAGTGAAGCAGGATCTCATCTCACCGGGGACGTAAGCAACCTTGCTGAACCTCATAAAATCTACCTGCATTGTTTGCTCTATTTTTTTATTATCTTCTACATCATTTTAGGTTTACGTTTCTACAACCCTGACCTCAAAATCTCTTTATCAACTCGTCTCCCCTCGTGATAAGAAAAAACCCTAACCCCAGAAGAATTGAAAAATTAGAAGTAGAAGAACAAAAAAATATAGTTATGTCTTTTTCTTTTAACAAATAGCCATCCGGGCTATCTAGCCCACCTGGACCCAAATGATTCAACGCATCTGAGCACAGTTAATAAGGGGTTGTTATCAGATATGGCCAGTAAGCCCAATTATTTAATGGACTGGGCACAGCCATGGATCTCAGATTCTTTTTCTGGTACAGTGAGAAGAGAAAAGAAAACGAGAGCTAGAAAAAGTTGAAAAATCCATTCTGATTGGTGGCTATGCCCACTCAATTTCAGCTCAAATCTGCTCTATTACATGGTTATATATCTCAAGCACATTGGATCATATGTGATTATAGCCAGTGCACCACCTTCAAGTTTGTATCAACTTGTCCAACAACTAGGGTTCAAAGTAATGGGTCATATTGATCTTGTTGGTACCCTATGTTGATATTGATCATACTGATACCAATGTGATGTATCGGCCAATAATGAGGGCAAAATGGTTCAAAAATGTTTTTTCCCCTAAAAATGAGGGCAAAACTGTCTAATATGGAGTGATCAACCAATCTATATTGGTCTCGGTACCAGTCCCAACCGATACTGATCCCATTACCTTGATTTAAATCGCTGGCAACAATTCTCCTACTGTCGAGCGTTATAGTTTCTATAAGAATAAGTAGCATAAGATGGTGAATTTTCTACGGTTTTTAAGCTTTCAAGTTTTCCTTCACCCATGATGAAAAGATAAGCTTTTCAGCCGCATTCTCTACATCATCAATTGAACAAATAAATATATTTCAGACCTTCAATAATCAGGAAGCAAGAGTTAATGATGAGATGAACCGTTTCAAAAGTCCAATCATATCATCAAATAACCATGAATCCTATGTGATAAAAAAAAAAAAATACTTTCTTTAATAGTTCAACACATTCATTATAAGAAAGAGAAAATTTTCTATCCGGGAATGTAACTCCCACTCCCCTTTCATTATGATAACCAAAAAGAAGGGGGTGTACTAGTAAGCCTATTAAGTATTCTTCTCCACCTTTTGTTTATGGCATGTGGGTAGAAACAACCAATAAAAGATGACAAGTAAGGTTGCCACCATGTTAATTGTTCATAGACTCCATACCACAAAGGATTCAGATCCTCTCCAACTAGTAGCTGTTAACCAGCTGGAGAGGGATGAGTAATTTTTTCTCTCTCCTATTTTATGTTAGGCTGGAGAGGATCTAAATAATCCTCTCACAAATGGTGACATGTTCCTTCAGTTACATGTTCCATACAGTTGTGACCAAGGGGCGGGGGGGGGGGGGGTGCTACTATTCAGTGCTTCCAGCTTAATTAATTCATATCGGATGCCAATATATTGACAAAGATGATCAATGCCCAAAAATACCAAACTACATCTTTATGACGTATGAATGATTGACTTCTAAATAAATCTCTTCTGGCCCAAATTTTCCTAAGGGAGGACGTTACCAAAGTAAAAAAGGTATTTGCCTAACTTTTCATTTTGTATAGGAAACTAGCGAGGGGACAAGAGGTGATAAGAAACAAAATAAAGGCCGCAATGTTTGGTTTTTTCATTACACCTCCAACCATAATCCTTTATATTCTTTTATTTAGGTTGTGGGGAGGGGTTAGAATCATACTATTATACCTAACTAGAATTCTATAAATTCTACCCAGAAAAAGCTAAAATATATAAATCATGAACATTGTGTTGAAAATGATTTACAAAACAAAATGTTCCCACTTATGTTGTGTTCCCCGCATTTAGATATATGGGGAAGTGGGAGGCAAGGGGTAAGGTCTTTTCATAACTCACCTTCACTTTCTCATGTGTCTGGTAGGCATAGAAAACACAAGTGGATAGAGCAATTGGGTTAAGAAGAATTTTTTTGTGAATTAAATTATAGACTTGGTCATGACTCATGAGTGACTCATGGAATTTTTGGTAAACATTAGACATTAAATTTCAATTGTTGTAAACAATGATATTTAGAATGAAAATACTCTAATCGTTGATTTTTTATTATTATGTGTCAATTAAGTTATTGACTTCTAAATGGTAAATTTTGTCCTCTCTCTACCAAAATTTCAAACTCTTTTTCTTATTAGCTATTTGATGAGGCAAAGATACATTACAAGGATCATGAAACAAAGACTATGTTTGGTAGTCATTCAAAAAAACGTTTCTGGTGTTTTTTGGTTCTATGAGAACAAAAAAATGGAATAAAGTGTTTGGTGTAAACTTGGTTTCGGATTTATTTTGGAATGAAAAGGGAAAAAAAATGCTAGAAATGTAAAATGGTGAAACGATAAAACCTCGTTCTATCATTTCGGTTTCGTTCTAAATACCAAAAAGAATTAACAACCTAGGTAATCATTCCTGAAACAAGTTCATCAAATATATTTTTTTTTTAATGGCATTTTGACATAGAAACTAAAAATTCTGTTTTTAATATGAAATGTCGTTTCTAGAACTGAATGACTACCAAACGCAACCAAAGTCTTGAGAAATTAAGTGGGAAAGGGGAGGGGAGGTATCTCAAAATGACAAAAACTCCTTTGTCTTGTACCAATACAGTATTACCTGTTCATGCGTGTGGACAAAAAGTATATGGTTGAAACTAGAACCTAGTGGGCGACAATGTGAAATTACAGTGGCTATCACAGTGGCTATCCTCGGTGGCGAGTCTAAGAGAAATCATCCTCTTCATAATATTGATAACCATTTGCAAGTCACCTTCAAGGCTTCAATAATATGGTCTCAATCTATTATTGTATCAAGTACTACAAAACACACAGCACCAACCGTTGCCTCTTGCCAAAGATTGTACAGGTAACAGCTTTTGCACATGGAATACCAAACACTGTCTGTCACTGTGGACCCACAGTCTAGTCATCACTCATACCAAACTACCCGAGTTGTAAATTTCATTGTGGACCTGTGGATCCACACTCTAGTCATTTCTTGTAACTCTCATCACCCAAGTTATAAATTTTTATTTCAAAAAACTGATCTGATAAGAGGAGGTGTTCGACTTCCAAGTCTCCATGGACGGACACAGTAATGTGTTTCCCAGGGCATTCTCTATGTATGTAAACTGAGGTCAAGTTTCATGACAACCTAATGTTACATACTTTATTATTACTCAACGAACATTTCTTGTGTGATGACCTAATTACCCACCTAACCCCTTATATATACACATACCACCCACTACTGCAGTACAGACTTCAGCACCAACCCTTGCCGTAAGCAGTTAAGCAATCCACTGCTTTCTCTTTCTCTCTCTCTAAGGTCCTACTTCATAAATAGTTCAGAGTTTGCAACTTAGAGAGAGGCCAACCCAAAACATGAAACTCTGGGTCCCCACCTTCTTCTTCCTTTGTATCTCCAGTGCAGCAGCCTTGAGCCATTCGACTACTTCAGGAAGGTCAGGGAACTCCGGTTCATCGGAAGATCTGGTCCGTACCTCATGCATTCATGCCAGCTACCCAGATCTCTGCCTTCGAACACTCTCCACCTACGGTGGCAAGCCCAAGACCCCCAATGACCTCGCCCAAGCCGCCGTCAACGTCAGCCTCTCCCGTGCCCGTAAGGTCTCCAAGTATCTATCCCAAGTGGGAACTAGTTTGGGAGGCGGAGTAAGCAATAAGAGGCAACGAGTTGCGGTGAGTGACTGTGTCGAGCAGCTATCCGACTCGGTGGACGAGTTGAGGAAGACTCTGTCGGAGCTCCGGAACCTGCGTAGCCGGAACGGAATGTTCCGGTGGCATATGAGTAACGCGGAAACGTGGGTGAGCGCTGCACTCACCGACGAAGACACGTGTCTCGATGGGTTTCAGGATGTGGGTGGATCCGGTGGGAATGGGAAGATGGTGAAGTCGTCGGATGTGAAGCGTAAGATGAGCAATGTCGCCAAGGTTACCAGTAATGCGCTCTATCTTATCAATCGCCTTGACGATGACCGTGGCCGTTGATGGAGGACCTACATTGTACACCTACCCTTGATTTATGGATACTCGAACTGACGGCAGTTGATGTTAGTTACTGCCAGTAATCATCGATTTGTATGTACGGATACCTTAAAACAAATGAAATTTTAGGTTATGTTTCTGTTGGGTTTCTGTTGTTCAGAACTTCAGATCAACTTATTTTATTTTTTATTATTATTATTTTATGGGATTAGATCGGTTCCAGCTGATTCTTCATATCATTTAATAAGCAGTTGCGTTTTGGTGTTAACTATTTAAATTGATTAAATTTAATTTATATATTAAGCGAAAAAGCAGCTTAAATAGCATTGTGGCCCTTATGCGCATATATGATCATGAATCCTCATTAAATGTAGAAATTCCGTCTTTATTGATGTTTCTATTATTTCTTTTATTAACCCACGTATTGATGGAGACTATGTTATCTTTGAGGAAATCTTATCCAAAAAAGAAAAAACAGAACATTATCTAATCACAGGGCCTTACACCGACGGAAGCCAATAAAAGCACACGCATGGACAGTTATGGGGGGATTTTTCAATTTATACGCAAAGGAGGTAGTCATTTTCAATGGCATGGTGTCTAGGCGTAGGCTGTATGTGACTAGGCAATTTTTTTTTTTTAACCATTAAATAAGTAACACTTTTCCAAATCTTCTATATATATTGATGATTCCACCCACGATGAAATTATTTATTTATTTTTTAAATTATTATTTAAAATTCATATTAAATAATTCACTTTAAGGGATGATATTCTTTTGTGGCCCAACCGGGTGGCTGCGAGTGGATTCCACCGACAATCTATGTCACGTGAATGGGGAGTTGTCCTTGATATGAGGATATTCAATATTTTGAGTGGTGGGTGATGCATCAGGCATGGCCCCACCCCCTCCTGCTCATCTAACAGACTTTCACGTGCTCACCACCAAACCGCTGGCATGGCTAGTGCCTTATTAACCATTCCATTATTGAAGTGGCCGATATTTGACCTAGAACGGGAATCTCTACGGTTCCCGAATTTAAAGACCAATAAAGAACTGGGTGAATCCAACGGCTACAACTATTCGGCCAACTAAACATCATATCTAACCCGATTGTACCCGATCCACATTTCATCTCCATCGCCTCATCCCTCAACTCAGGAAAAAAATCGTCTGCAATTCTGATCTCTTACAATTTCGTGAAATCCCACCTTCAGGAGGTGACACGTGTATTGATACCAATGCAATGGTCCAGATCTGATTTAAATACATCTTCATTGATTTAATGTTTTATTAGTTGTACCAGATCTGGACCATTGTATTGGTATCAATACACATGTCACCACCTGAAAGTGGTATTGCACGGAATTGTACGAGATTGAAATTACGGACGATTTTAACCCCTCAACTCAACCTGAAACAAAGAAGGGAAAGAAGCAAGAGGAAAAATTCTTAAAATGAAGATTAAGAGGAAGGGAGAAGAGATCCAAAACTATTAACTAAAATTTAAGAAGGGGTTACTTTTTCGGTCACCTCCATTGTAATATCTCACCCCTATTAATCTTAATACAATATTACCTTCTTTAACACATGAATCTCAAGGCTTAAAAAGCGTTGTGAACTTATTAACTAATACACACCGATTTTTCAAATGAATCCAATACTTATCGTGTTCTTAGATGCCACATCCACCCTATTTGTTCTTGTACCCAAGCCAAGTACCTTTTCTTTTGTTTTTTCCACGACCCTATGAAACTCCACCACGATTGTGAAGAGCTATTATGACAGATGAAGTCTTCTCTAATCCCTCTTCTACTCCTAAAGTACCCGTTGGGTCCCATTCACCAAAGTTGAAAAATATACTATTGAGTATTGATACACGCGTGCTACCTGTTGGTGTCTCTCTCACACACAATTTTTAGCCTCACTGATACTGTGGAAACCTTAAGGATTTAGTTATCGGTATGCCAATACCAATATGATACCGATATGAATCGATCAATTTTGTCCATATTCGGCCTTGGAATCGGCACATTCCAAGCATACAGGGTTTGTCCATACAGGATTGGCCAAGCCAGATCAGGGAGAATCGCCCGTTCCGATCCTCATTGAAGAGGGAACTCATGATGTTGGACAAGCATCCATGTTGAGATAGTAAAGTGACCAGTAGGTCATCCAGCTTGGGCATGGTCAAGAAAGATTAAACTGATCTGGGCTAGGAAACAAGTCAAGTCCTTAAGATTTTTTTTTTTCTTTTTTTTTTTAAAGTGAACAATATAAATATATTAAAACCCCAAAGAAATGAAAAAATAAATAAATCTCAAAGGCCATTTATATCTTTTCTGGACGTTGGACTGCAGAGTTGGCTATTATAATCATTGACTGTATAGATCAATGCCCAAATTGGTGATGTGTCAGTTTTCAGAGCCAAACTCAACATTTACAAACCACCCCCCCCCCTCCCCACCCTCCAAAAACCAAAAAATAAGTTTCCAAGAAAGGCTGTTCAACTTTGTAAAGCTTACTGGAAAAGCAAGGGGAAGCTCCCATCTCATACTCCAAGTTCGGCGAAGACAGACTACTAGCAACCATCACCGCAGACTCGATGTTTTTGAAAATCCAGCACCAACGGCGGTTGCAACAAATGGAGGACCACCACCTCCTGCTCTGATCCAATACACCATAAACTTATCAGTCATCCATAAAACCAATGAACAGTAGACAGCTGATCCTCAAGCATCTTTAAAGATAAAGGTTTACGCAATAAACAGCACAGTTGTACACAAATGCTGCATAGATTAGAAAGGTGCAGATCATAGAAATAGCTTCATAGATGCTCACGGAATAATCATTAACCTGACAAGAACAAAGTGCAGCATCACGACCAATACCTTTGGTTGCCTCAATGGAAAATCTTTAGATCTTCTATCTTGAGAATCTAAGATCAAGTATTGGTACCGTAAAGCCAACAAAAGTGCAGCATCTCCGATTGCTCAGACAACCCATCCAATCAGTAAACCATCTGATTTACTTCTCCTAGTAGTACCGTTGATTAAAGGATCCAAAAAATTACATTTTCCTGGCTGGTTTTACAGACTCCAATCAATTTGACCATCTGCCGAGGCAATTCTCAGGGTACCAGACAATCCAAAGAATGGGGAATCGATTTGACGGTCCAGATCAATGATCATAACCACAAAGCCAAAGGCAGAAAACAACATATATTTCACATGCAGCTTGAGAGTTTTTGTATAAATTTTCTTTCCTTCAAAGCAAATGTTACCAGTGAGTAGCCTCTACGATTGTCATGCAAGGAATTATCAAACAATCATAGGGGAGATAACCTCATAAACTCTCCAGGCCTCAAGTACAACACCTAAATTTCAGCTTGGTTTCTTCCTCAAAATTTCAATAATAACAAGACATTAAGCCAACGCTGGAGAAACATACCTACACTTCCCATAGTTACTTGTAGGGAGCAAATAGGATGCAGGAATTGTGACCTCCGAAGCCAAATGAATTAGACAGTGCCACCTTTATGTCCAGCCGTTCCTTCTTGGGACCCACCAGCACATTCATATCCTAATTTGACATGTCAAACAAATGCATGTGATATAACCCCACAATGGAATGTTGAGCATGGTTTACAATGTGTTGCCAATGCAGCACTTCGCATACATAAATCCTGACCAAACAGAATATAAATCCCCTTTAATTTGTCCACAGCCTAAAAATTAGCTTTGGCTAAACAGAAAGATAAATTCCCTTCTATTTGACCACAGCCTAAAAATTAGCTTTGGCTGGGCCAACAGTGACTTTTAATTACCATGGGCTACTAATGGTCCCATGAGGAACAGTAAATTAACCAGTCAGGGGATGAGGAATGTTGATTGTACCAAATATTCAACCAATTAATCTAGCAGCTACGATCAAATGATCATCAGTTGCACTTGTATGCTACCCCCCTCCCCCTCCAAAGGTGATTCTCAGTTGTCTGGGGAAAAATCAACGAGACAATAAATGAAAGGTGCAGCACTAAGACACACACCATCTCTATTTTTTTAATTAGAATCTCATAATATTAATTTTAACTGCCCTCTGATTTCATGTATCATTAACTACAAGCGTTGAATGGCGGACTACGATTCCTGTAACCGAACCCATTAGTTTGGAATAAGGCTTAGTTGAGTTAACTACTAAGTGATAACAGCATTAAGGATTTCATTGATGAGTTTAATGTATGGCTGAAATAAGTGCGGAGAAAGTATAGCTACAAAATCATAAAGACTTTTTTTTTTTTTTTGGGGGGGGGTTTTGGGGAGGAAGAGGGAGGGAACAGTTTTTGTTGAATATGAAAAGACCAGGATAAAAAAACCATACCAAGCCTTCATCAGGGTTTTCGAGATTGATATTTGGATGGACCCACCCCGTCCTTATTGCCTTGAAAATTATGAAAAGAGAAAAATGATAAGATCACACTTAGTTTTCATAGGACAATGAAGAGTGAGAAAAGCTGCTAAAAGAAAGGAAATAGACAAAGGAGCACATTGCATTCATTTTCCATCAACTATATTCAGCATCAATTAGGCATCAGAACTACCCATAGCAAGACAGTTCAATTAATAGGATTCCCTTGGATAAGTATATGCAACAATCCCAATGAAACATGAATGTAGCAGTGACATGAGCAAGCTTTAAAATGGCCTTGGCTCGGCTAAATTGCAACCAAGTTCCATAACTAAGAGTGAGTGAGTGAGTTTTCTTGAGCCTCACAAGCCTCAGAGAGGAATAATAGTCTTTGGAATAAGTTAATTTTATTTTTTGTTTTAATTTCGTTAAGTAACATTATTTATCAGGGAAAAAACAAAGAGCGTGAGTAAATCAATGGATGAAGAGCCCAGCAAAGCACATCTATACAAGAGAAAAGAAACACCAGCCCAACAAGTAGGCCTAAAGTAAAGAGCTCTGAATTAATCAGACTAGGCTAAACAGAAGCCGACAACTAAGACTAGGATGAGAGAAATCAGGTAAAGCATTGCTAGCCTCTAGCTCCACCCAAATTAGATATTCAGAGCAGAGGCAGAATGATTGCTAACCCAAGTGAATGATTCCATGACCACTGAGAAATACTCCACCGTAAATCTCTGATAGCATCGAGCTGCATCATAAAAGGCCTTTGACAGGTGCTAGACTCTTGGTGTATGTAGTCTTATGAACGCTGTAGGGACTGAGAAAGCATATATAGCACTAGAAAGAAAAACCCATAACCATAGGTTCTACTTTTCCTAACCAAGTGAGAAAGGTACAAATTCAGAGGTGGAGAAGATGGACTTGACCCCTAGAGACCGGTTCCTCATAAAAGTGTTCAGAAGATCCCCAAGAATATCTGAAGTTACTGTCACTGAATGACGGTAACAATTATCTATGTAGCACCTACTACATTATGCAGAAGCTATTCTGAAATAACCTCAACTGTTGCCCTCCAATATCAAATTATCTCCCATGGAAGAACCACCCTCCTGCACAGAAGCTTAACATTTTGATTAAAAACAACCTAACAAGCATCCAAAATGCCCTCTGGAACGAAAGAAGATTCAAGACTAATAACAAATTCTCGCAAAATTACAACAATGGCTGTTGATTATTAAATCAAAAAATGTTCAAAGACCCTTTGCTTTCACTCCACCCTAGGGCCCTCTCCCTCTGTCACTTGCTTCTGAAGTACACAAACAGATATTCCCCCTGAATTCATTCAAATTACGTGTACAATTAGGACTCCCCCATGTTCATATCTAATACAGATATTGTAATATCTGACTCCACTTCACAGAGGATAATTAATAATTCCCAATTTTTGGTAGTTTAAAGACTCCTACGAATTCAGATGGGAAAAGTAATTACTGGACTGTCCTAACCTTACCATTAATACAGAATTTAACTGAATATTTCTAAGAATATCTTGCATTCTTACAGTGTCGGGGACAAAAATATTCTAAAAGACGGCTGTCTGTATTTATATGCTTGTTCATGACAAAAGCAGTGCACACCAAGCATCCAGTGTATGGACATATTTAAAGGCTTTCCAGTAAGTGCAGCCATGTGCAATTATATAGATGATTTCATCTCCCAAACATCCCACTGACTTTAGATCACTGTCTGCCCATAAGAGATGTTAAGAAATGTGTCACGATGAGGGTGTTTGTCCCTATCGTGATTAGTCGTCATTATCTTCATCTTTGGTTTTATTCTTTTAGTAGACTAGCGTTTACTTTCCTAAATTAGAGTTGGACTAGGATTGGACTTCCCATTGTAATTAGTTTTGATTCTATATCGGCTATTATTCTTGACAGGCCCTTCTCTTCCTCTCCCTCAATCTCTTTCTCTTGCCTCTCCTGTCTCTTTTATTGCAGTTACTGGTTACAGATCCTGGTTTGTCACAAGAGACTTCCATCAAACTCAATTAGCTGGTTGCTCAAGGGAAACCAGTTCCTTCGGGATCGGGGCATGGTTAGCTCCATCCCCACACACAAGGAAGACAAGCACAAAGAAAGAGGCTAGCCACTAAAAACTGGGTTTTACCAGTACCATCCACCTTTATGGTTCCCAGTTTGACCCTGCTTTTGTGAAAAGTGACCAGTTAAAAATACCCCCTTTAGAGTTGGCTGTTGATGCAGGAGCTTTTGGTAGCACCAATAAAGGCATCCATTTTTTTCAAATAAAAAACAACCGTTAAGCAGAAGCATATAATACTTCTGGTAAAAGAACAAGGGTCGAAACAGATGAAGAAAAAATAGAAACCGAGAACAAGGAAAAGGTATCCCAAAAAAGGTCAACCAAGTCATTTGGTGTACTTGGGCTCCAACAGAAGGAAGCATTGACTCATGAAGACAAAAAAACTGATTTCTCTGATCACATGTGCAAATCTCCAAGGACCTGCCTACCTAAAAGTCATCCAAGCTATTACCTAAGTTGAATTTCCCTCCATCAACTGATGGGACAGGATTATACACAGAGCAGCCATCAAAATATATTTTCACGATACCTCCAGGAGGTGGGGTCCACATCTCCTCCCTCCTCTCCTGAATAGGACTGCATCAATGATTCAACATCTTCTAAATAATCAGTAGCACATTTCTGCATAATGGGTCTGCCAACACCTTCTATAAAAATCTTCCCCTTGCCCTGAAAGGGGCAGTAATGCCTAGTCCACATCAGCTCCTCTACAACTTTGGGGGAACACCCAATCCATACTAAACACTGACAAGTGGAAACTGAACTCTTGTTGCGAAGGAGAAATCAGAAAACATGTCATCAATAGATTCTCCATTTCATACACATGAGACTAGTTCCGGGAGAAAGGAACCATCCCATCTTGCTAAGCTGGTAAATGTCCAAAGTCATAACCTTCTCATCAGCAATCCCAGAACCTAGTGCCTTAAACTTTGAATGAACCTCTGGTCTACAAAAAGCCTAAGAAGGAAGGGGTTAGGCAGGTTTGCCAGACCTCCAGGGTTGATAAATTTACAAATAAAGTATGACAGAAAAGTTGAGTTTTGGTGGTTTAAGAGGGGTATTATTGTCAACCAGGGCTCCAAATAGGCTATATAAGTGGCAGTCGGGAGACATTATTCTTTATTCTATTGTTGTGAAAATATAGTGGTCCGTTACGGTTTTTGTAACTATGGATTGTGTGTGCTTCTAGAGACAGCTCAGGTTCAGATTCAGGAGTTGTCAGGTCCAATTGGTGGCAGCAAGTCAATGCAGAGATCAAGCACAACCCAAGCATTACAGACCTGGGAAAGGGAAGGAAAGAATCATTTGACTGCAGTAGCTAGGGTGACTAGGGACTCATACATGGTTGATAGGATATCAGACTGAGGATTGTGAAGACTTGGAGATTGGTAAATAAGAATAGGAATTACTTGTGATCAAGGAATCAGACAGCAGATGCACGTTCTAATTCAACTTGTAAGTATACAGATGATTGGAACTGGAACAATTTTGAACATTTCAAAGGATAAATATCAAGATAACTCAAGACTGGAAAGTTTAAACAGCAACAGTGAAGATAGTATGAAACTGAGGGCAGAACCACAGTGAAAATATGGGCATGGATGCATGGTAACGATTGTTGAGAAGATTTACTGGTAGCAACAGTTAAAATTTTGATAGTTTTGTTTTTAAGCAATTTTTGTTGAATCATGAAGAATAGTTTAGGTGAGTGGATAAGCTAGTTCCTGTTTCAAAATGAAGCTTCCCTCATGGATTATTCATGGGCTGAGGACTCCCATATCAAGGTTGTTAAAGGGTGAAAAGCAAGTGTATCGTGGGGTTATTAGTTACGGTCCACGATAGGCCCACGATACACATACTTCACCCTTTAACAAAGGCTAGTTATGTTAGAAATATAACTAGGAAGCACAACACAGATCTCATCTTGAATGACAGATCATTGAAACAGAATATTACTAAGGTGCAGGTTTTTAAATAGCTGAGCTAGATAGATTTACGAGTAATCAGTGAAGAGCCTTTCAAGAGGCTGCATCAATGATTTTCAGATTCCTTTATTTAGACTAACAATAAGTTTCTGATGTAGATACGGCTGCCCTTACCTCGTTGGACCAGCATGACCGGCTTTGGAAGCCAAGAGCCAAGAAGAACCGGTCCAGCCCAGGGTTTTGGTCTAACAAGGGTTGGAAATAAAATTAGTAGTTATTTAGTATTTTATTTCATAGCCTTTTATTTTCTAAATTTGAATGTAGGAGTTAGGATTTATTTTCTTAAATTGGTTTCCTTTTATGGTTATTTCCTAGTTTAGGCTAGATACTATGTTAGTAGAGTTTCTAGTTTCATGTCTTTATTTTCTATATATTGGGTGTAGTCGATGGACATAGAGAATGAATTGAATGATGAATTAGTCATTTGGGTGAACTTTGTGGTTATGCTTGGTCGTGTGAATCTCCTCCCCTCCCCCTTTGTGGATTCTTCCCTTCTTCCCTAAGGCCCCCATCAATTTGGTATCAGAGCCGAAGGATCCCCATCTCCTTTCTTCCTTCCATCTCTCTTTTCTCCATTCCCATTCTCTATTCTGCTCCTATAGAGACTGAGAACCAAAAAAAAAAAAAATTGATTTTGTGCAACAGAATCGACCCCTCTGTTTTCACTGCCCCTTCCCCTCCTTCCAACTTCTGTGGTCAAGTCCCTTTTCTAGGGTCCGACAGCAGCCAAA